>NC_071395.1:109303527-109515455 GCF_022682495.2 Desmodus rotundus
GACCCCTGGGCCGCCTTGTCAGAACCTTAGACTGCTTCAGGCCAAAGAGAGGAAGCAATCTTCCAACAAATAAAGGTAGTTTCCACGGGTCAGCGGGAGGAGGGAGGGAGACAGACCCTCCGTAGGACCGCTTCTCGAAGTGCTATTTCTTAGTGAAAATGGGAGTTTTTAAGGCTTCTATGCCTGTGGGGTACTATCATGGGTGAAGGGCATTTGGGGGCACAGATGACCCTGTAGTTGGAGCCTTGGAAAGCAATAGCCCCTCCCGTGGAACTTCCCTTTGAGGCCTCCTGTGGCCAGCAGCACCCACCACCTCAGACTCACGAGGCTGGGGTCGGGGGTGAGGCGCACTCTCTCTCTGTGTCTCCACCTCCAGTCTCCCCACCTCGGGGGCACAGGCCCCTGGAGGAACTAAACCAGGGCAGAGGGCGCAGGCAGGGACCTGGGGCCCAGGTCCTATGCCCCAGGGCCTGGCTTTGTTTTGAAGGCAGATCATGTTCCAGAGTGAGATGGGGAGAAAGGGAACAAGCAACAGTTCTCAGAAAACTGCCCTACATTTGCAGGCTACCTTCTGTGCAGGGCTGGGAGGGCACCAATGACTCCCAGGACTCCCAGTGGGTGGTCTGGCACCAGGTCCCCCAGCCTTCCCCCTGCCTGCGCCTAGAGTGTAGGTGGAGACTTGCTTCTTGGGGAGGTCTCTCTGGGTGAAGGGGTGCCTACAGCTTGAAAGCAAATTGAGAGGGACCCACAATCCATCTGTGTCTCCATGAGGTCTCTTTGACCAAGTCCCAGTCTTCCCAACCACTTTCCCGCCTCTGGGAACTGGCTTGTTGCACTTGCTAATGAGCGACCCCTCCCCGAAAACTGATTTCCGCATTACTAGCCTCGTTAATGAACTACAGCACAAGGCCTGAGTGACTTGTTCTTCTCACTTAGGTCAGCCCGCCGCTCACCCTTCCATGGTGGGCACCCCGCTGCTTGGACCTTACAAGCTCTGCACACCCTGGCATGGGGGCGTGGGGTGGGGGTCCTCCCTGAGTCGTGGGGTGGGGGGTGGAGTTACGTCAGGGAGACCAAAGGCACAACTCTGCAGCAGAATTGCGCTCTTCCACTTCATATTTAAAAGAACTAAAACAATTCAATCTTCATTTCCCGGCCCAGCCGGCAAGGTGCAAGGCACAGGTTCTAGAAAAACCAGCGCCCCACCACCAGCGCCGGCCGCTAAGCCAACACTCCCTCCGGTGTCCGAAAAGCCGGTATGCAAGGGAAGAGCCGGCCTGAGGTTTATCGCTCCGGAGGCTCAGGGTGATTCACTGAGTTAGACTCCTGGTTGTCATAGATTGAGGCACTCAAAACAAACAGCCCGGGAGGTACCCCTCCCCCCACCTTGCCACCCCCTAGCCCGTGACCAGCTGCCACCCCTCCTCCCCCACTGAGCCCGCCCCCACACCCGCGTTCCAGGCTGAGTAAACACACCCTGTCACCGGCTGGCTCCCACCGTGCACCTCCGGCGGTCCCCCAGGCAACTCGGCGTCACGAGAACCAGCACCCCGGAGACCCAGCACCCTGCCCTCCCTCCGTGTCCCCTGGGCCCCGGCCAGGACCAACAACCTCTCCTTTCCCGGTGCGCCGTGGTCCCGCGGGGCCTCCCGCCCGCGCTAAATAGGCCCCGCTGGGCGCCGCGGACAGCGCAGCCCACCTCGCGCGCAGCTCGCAGTCCCGGGGGACGGCTGGCTGCTGGAAAATCTCTTGTTTACTGGGCTGGGGAGGTCCCAGCCTGGACTCGCTTTCTCAGCTCTGCGGTTCCCTTTCTGCTGATTCCTGGGGCCAGAAGGGAAAGGGTGGCAACCCGCTGATCCAGCCCGGGGGCTGGGAGTGGACGTGGGGCGTGGAGACAGCCGAAGGTACCGAAACTCGTGGAAAAGTCCCCAGGCAATGGGAGGGGCAAGACTCAGGGTTAAGACCAGGGGCCCGCAGCACAGATACCTCTGGGGCCTGGTTAAATACCATACCTAGGGGAACCGAAGCGTGAAAGCTAATTAGGACAAGTCGGAACAGGGACCCGGACGTGGCTAGAGGAGCGCACGCTTCGAGCTGGCTGGAGTCTGGGCTGGTCGCAGGAAAACCAGGCGCGGGTTAGTTGGGTTCGGGACGACGTTTGCTCACAGTCCCGAACGGTTCTGAGCTCAGCCCACTGCATTAGGTGCGCGTACTTCTGTGTCCACGTGTGCAAGCTGGGGCGGGGGTGCACAGAAGACGTGACAAAGGCGTACTTTGTGTCTGAGTGTGCTTCTCACTCCAGCCCAGAGCAGGGAGCTGTGTCCGGCAGTTGTCTCACGGGAGAGCCAGGACGAAGGTGACAAAGGTTAGGTGTCCACCACGGAGAGACGCACCAAGGTGGCCCCGTGTGAGTCCCTGTGTGTGCGCGCGCGCACGCGCTCGGATACGTAGGGGAGGAGAGCTCACCCGCGAGGTGCGCTGGGCTGCACCCAAACCGCTTTCCGGAGAGAAAGCCCAGTCCAGAAACTGAGTGCGCGTAAGTGTGCGCGTGCCCGCGCGCGGGGGCGTGGCAGCAAACAGCAACAACCCACTGGCGAGCTCTGCCAGAAACTCCAATCTCCCTCCCCCGCCGGAAAGTGCGACTAGCTGGAGCCTGGAGGAGGTCTGGAGGTGAGTTGGAGGGGGAGGGCCGGGCGGGCTTTGTTACAGTGTAAACCTTTTTGCACACACCTGGAGCTGCGGTGGCCGGATCAGCGCCTGAATGGAGGTGATGTCACGGTGATTCAGGGGCTTGGCCCACCCTCGCCCAGAGAAAGGAACCCGGCGCGGGTTGAGGCCAGTGTGAGAGCAAGCGACTGAGTACTTTCCAGCTCAGCCCCGGTGGGGGAGAGGCAGGCCCCACGCCCCGACCCTTCGCCCCGGCCCAGCCACCCGAGGCTAGGGCTGGGCCTGGCCCTGCGCGCGGTCCCTCCCACCTCCGCCTTGCCTGGGGCTGGACTTGGCCCCAAATCTCGCGCCGGAGCCGGGCGGGTGGCGCGTCCCAGGTAAGGACTGCTGCCTTTCCTCTCCGTTCTCCCCTTGGCCGCCCGGAAGAGTCGGCTTGGACTCGCGGGGAGTGGACGAGGGCAGAGAGAACCTGGGAGCGGAGGACGCCGCTGGAACTGTGCTCTGTCGCAGAAACTTTCCTAACCGGACTCTTCCGGGGCCTTGCGGGGAGGGGGGTTGGGGGAACCCAGCGCGGTGACTCGAGTGGGAAGGCAGGGAGGAATTTCACATTTGGGGTCTCCAAGGTGTGCCCCCTCTAACCCCACTGCTGTGAGAATCCACCGTCAATGTGGGCCGTTGTCCTTTACACTGCCTGCTACAGTGCACAGGGAGGGCAGGTTTCTGTGGCCAGAGGAGGTGGGGAAAGAGAGGCTGGCTGCCCGGTGCCTTCGGGTCCGAGGGAGCTTAGGCGCAGAACCCAGCAGGGGTGGAGGGGAGGAGTGAAGACGGGAGCATTCTCTGTTCCTGCCCGAAGTTTGGGACTTAAGACGATCAAAGATCAAAGAGCCTCTACTTGGGTCCACGAGGCCTCCAGATCCCTTCCCTCCTCCCCCACCATCGATGGCTTTTCCAGGGCCCTTCCCAGCCGCAGGGGTCGAGTAGCGCCCCTAATCCCCAGGCCCGCAGTCTTACACCCAGGAAAACAGAGCCACTTAAGAGCTCCACAGACTTGATCTAAAGCACAGGGGCCAGAATATGTGGAAACAGCGCGTTGTGCTCCTGGAGTTCCCCTGCCTGGAGCCTTCCCCTGAGGCTGGGGGAGCGAGAGCGGTGGGGGGTGGGGCGCATTCCAGAGTGACATTTCCTGAGCAGAGCCTTGGATGGGGGACTTCCAAGTTGCAGAATGTTCGGGGACTTCTGGCGCAAAGGCGCACCTTCATTGTGCAGGTCTAGGCTGGGGTTCCAGGAAGCACCCCCAATCCTTCCCCCCTCCCTTCCCTCCCCCTCCCCCCACCTGGGCACGGAGGTAGCTCCTTACAGGCACAGGCTTCGCAGGTCGGCAGGAAGGAAGAGATGGATCGGAGAAGGGGAGGCGGCGGGAAGGCTATCAGCGGGTCCATCCATCTCTCCTGACTGAGTGCTGAGTGGTGGCGCTGGGGAGGAAGGAGGATGCACTGTGGCCTTCCTGGATGAGCACAGGTGCCTCCCACTGGGAGCTCTCAAGGGTCACGGCCCCTGGAAGGTAACCTGGCTGTGCTCCGTGTCTCTCTGTACTCCTGAGCCTGGGACACAGACCGGGCAGCCGGGCGAAGCCCAGGGTGCTCTTTTCAGGGTGGCTCGCAGGCCTTTGTGTGGGTTGGGGGAGGGGAGGGGAGGGAGTTGGTTGTTCAGGGAAAGCAGAGGGCCCTGCTGCCTTATCCTTGCTAGGTGAAGCCAGTAGGGGCTGGCTGGGCCTTGAAACCGCTGGCACTCCTGGGGCCTCTCTGCTCCCCCAAGGGGGGACAGGGCAGGAGGGGGTTCTGGAACTGGATGGGGCTGAGTAGCTGAGCCTGGGGAAAGGCTGGTTTCAGAGGTGATTAAAATATTTGTAGGACTGATTCCGGGGAGGTGGAGTGTCTGAGGTGGGGGCTGGGCTGCAGCTGTGGTGTGGGGGAATCTCATGGGGCAGAAGGAAGGTCCCCGCCTTGGTCCCACAGATAACCCTAAAGCTGAAGACCTCTCTCTAAAATGAAAGAGGCAGGTCTGGGCTGGGAGCAGTGGGCACTGTGTCCTGCCAGTGAATGGTCGTCCAAGGCACTGGGCGAAATGCAGCAGAGGACCCATGCCGTTTGCCACCCTTGGACCTTAGAGCCTGGACGGGAGGCGTGTGTGCCCAGGATTCTAACGTTCAGGTCTCAGAAGACTCAGCCTAGACGGACGTGTAGGCTCCGAGGGGGGGGGCCAGGGAGTGAGAGTGTCAGCCGAGCTGGGTCCATTTCATTGAAATCCTTGCCCCTGCACTGTCATAAAAGGGGGCATCAGCTGACTGGCTGAATCTGGACTCCTGGACATCAAACTCTTCCGAGTTTGCTTTACTAAGTCTCCTGCTGGCTTCCTGGGGTCACTGTCCTAGGCAGTAGACAAGAGCTGGGTCCAGTGTGGCCCAATTTCCCCACCGGAGTTAGTGTATTCTTGTCTCCTCACTCGTTCCTCCATTTACCAGGAAATCAGAGAAACGAGACCTATCAGGTGGGAATGGTTTCATGTGGGGCCGGGGAGTTGCAGGGCAGCACGTTACCTGGATCAGGAGGAAGGGCAGGTTCCTGTTTCCTTCCTTGGAAGTTCCCGTGTCTGTGGGGCTCCAAGAGGTGAGACCTGAAGGGTGTGGTCCAGGACTAGCAGCAAAGTTCGGAGAAAATTGTGGTGAGGGCTGTGAAGCTTCCCTGGCCTTGGCCCATGGGCCTGTGAGGTGTTGGGTTCCAGGGCGGGGTGGGGAGGGGGGAGGACAGGCAGGTGTGGATGTGAAAAAGTAAGGTGGATCTAGGAATGTGACATTTAAGGACAGAGCGAGACGGGCCCTGGCTTGGTATTTTAGAATGACGTGGCTGTTATCAGACTTGAACTTGTAGCAAAGGCAAAGTATCCTTTCCCCCACATCCCACCAGGCCTTAGATTTCATTTCGGAAAGGATCCCTCAGATCTGCCCATTACGCTTTACCTTGGTCTCTGTCTTTAAGCCAGGCTAACGTATCCTCAACACATCGGTCGCCTGCACTTTCTGCCAGACTCATACCCTGGAGCACAGCCCACTGATGCCCCTCTTCCGGCAAAAATCAGCCTCCAGTGGCTCCCCATTGCCTTTAGCATCGTGCTCTGGACTCCCTCCCGGTGGCGTTTCTAATCTGACTTAAGCTGGCCACTTAGTTCATACTTGGTGAACTTGATGGAGGGTCGCCATTCCGTCTCTTCTGACCCCTCAGCCCCAAGAGCTGCTTCTCTCGGTTTCTGTAGCAGAGGTAAAATCTCTTGTGTGGCCCTTACCTTATTCTTCCTTGTGCACCTTCCTTTCCTCGTAGACCTACCCGTCAGTCCTGATAGATCCTTAAAAAAATTTCTATAAGGGTTTGTTGAGCCAAACTGATGACATGTGCTGGGCGGTGAGATGTTAAATGCTCTGTCTCCTAGTAGATTTTTAAAGACCATCAAGTCAGGGACGGCGTTTGTTCCGCTTTGTACTTTGCAAAGTTCTGAGAACAGCTGGGCCTTGGCCCCCAGGTGCATAGTAAATATTTGCAGATTGGAGTAGTTGCCTGTTCTGAACCGGGACCGCACGCGGCAGGTGGAACGAGAAGCACTTCAAGATGTTCAGGTGCCAGGAGGCTGAGCCTGGGTGGCCGTTCTCCGGGTTCAGCTCCACATCTCCCAACTTCGCCCCAAGTTCTAGCTGCTGTGCTGTGAGCCAAGGATGCCCAAGACAGGGTTGGGTGCTCAGGATCCCCCAGCATCTTGTCTGTAAGGTATCTCCCGGAGTGTTTCAGCATTTCTCCTCATCCCATTCGCTCTTCTCCCTGACTCTCTTCTCGGTCCAACACGTGTTAAGTACAAGAGCGAGTGCCTTGTAGATCTACCCTTACACGAAGTCCCCTGCAAAAGCTCATTCAAGCCGCAGCATAGGGGAACCATGCTTCTACACCGGCAGTCGGGGAACTGGCTCTGTCGCTGCCAGTTATTTAGGAAAACAGTAGCAAAATTCACATCAGAATGTTAATTTATTGAGTTGATGGGGGATGACTTCCTAAGGCGTGTAAATGCCAGTCACCGTGTTGTACACTTGGAACTAACATAATGTGGTGTGTCAACTGTGATTGAAAAATAATTTACTAAAACGGGTTAGTGGGAAATGCAAGCTTAATTGAAAGATGAGGAGGTAACCAAGAAGGCGGAGATACCTGAAATACTTTCAAGGGGCGTGTAGGATATCTTAAAGGATGTTGAAAATAGATCTTTATTATGTCAGTTTTACTTTTCTTTTGCCTAAGTTAGTAGCACTGACCTTTCATTTAATTATGGAGACAATTTATGTCAACTGAGATTTAGGATTTTTGTTTGCCTATTAGAAATTAAGTAACCAGGACCCTGGCCAGCGTGGCTCAGTTGGTTGGAGCATTGTCCCATAACCAAAAGTTCGCGGGTTCAATTCCCCATCAGGGCACGTACCCAAGTTGTGGGTTCGATCCCCAGTCGGGCACCTAGGAGAAGGCAGCCAATCAGTGTGTCTTTCACATTGATCTTCTCTCTCTCCCCCCTCTCCCAGCAATGAGAAAATGTCTTCAGGTGAGGGTTAAAAAATGAAAGAAAGAAAAAAAAAGATTAAGTAACCAGGAATGATGAAACCGTAAGAGGTAAACTGCAAAAAAGGCAGAGAGGTGGTGGGGAGGAGAGTTGCCTCATGCCATTCCCCTGCCAGCCACTAGTGGTCACTATCAGCCCAGGAAAGCTTGGTTGCTGTCTTTCTGGAGAATTCCTGGGCCCAAGAGGCGAGAAGAATAGCCAGGGTTTTCACTAGTTATTTGAACATATGGAGTGATTTAAATGTGAAGTACCTGCATTTCATAGAATTTTGGAATTTATAACTTACATTTTAGAGCATTTAAATTTTCTGTTCTCCCAAATAGAGGCAAAGCCTTTGATTGGAAAGCTCACTTGATTTGGTCTTTAATTCTCTTAATCTGCCACACTCCTCACCTCCACCTCATACAGGAAAAATCCAGTCGGTGTTGAGCGCAGGGTTTTGGTTTCCTTTGGTCCAGCTGCTCTCCGTGGCTGGTTAAATGAGTGGATAGAGTAATAAGTTAGCTTCCTAGTATGAATAAAAGACATTTTTCTTGCTTTTAGCTACAGCGCTCTAAAGTGTTTCATTATTAGATTGATTCCTTTGGGTTTTGCATTGCCCTTGCCTGGTTCTTGCTTTTAAAATGTTAATGCCTCATAGGAGAATTTTTGCATTAAGTTATTAACTCCCTAGCTGGGAAATTCTTTTATTCTGAGACTTCAGCAATTGAGCTAGACAAAGAGCTTTGGATTCTGAGGCGAGGCCTTGGCACTGAGAGAAGGGAAGTGACAGGCAGAAAAGGGAGGGAAGAATCGGTGAAGTGCCGATAAATATCCAGTACGACTTTCCAACTCTTCATTCTTTTTCTGGCTGCAGGCACCTGTCACAGGAGTTTCCCGGGGGTTCTGTGTTAAGAAGGATTCTGAAGCCCAGGGGGACAATCCCATGATCCACATGCACTGCCTGCCCTGGTTCAGGATCGGGGGAGCTGCACCTTTGTCAGCATCTGACTTCAGAGGGCTGATTTTGCCTTTTCTCCCTCTGTCTGTAGGGACCCAGTGGGAGCCTGGCCCGGGAGGCAGGATGGCCACCTGCGGAACCTTGCTGACATGCCTGGGAATGCTCTTGTTCCTGTTCTCAGGGGCGCGGGCCCAGAGCCATGCCCCACCTGGCTGCAGCCCGGACCTCAACCCCCTCTACTATAACCTGTGTGACCAGTCTGGGGCGTGGGGCATCGTCCTGGAGGCCGTGGCGGGGGCGGGCGTCGTCACCACATTTGTCCTCACCATCATCCTTGTGGCCAGCCTCCCCTTTGTGCAGGACACCAAGAAGAGGAGCCTTTTGGGGACTCAGGTGTTCTTCCTGCTGGGGACCCTGGGCCTCTTCTGCCTCGTGTTTGCCTGCGTGGTGAAGCCTGACTTCTCCACCTGTGCCTCCCGGCGGTTCCTCTTTGGGGTCCTGTTCGCCATCTGCTTCTCCTGCCTGGTGGCCCACGTTTTCGCCCTCAACTTCCTGGCCCGGAAGAACCATGGGCCCCAGGGCTGGGTGATCTTCACCGTGGCCCTGCTGCTGACCCTGGTGGAGGTGATCATCAACACGGAGTGGCTGATCATCACACTGGTCCGGGGAGGAGGCGAGGGCCGCCCTCTGCGCAATGGCAGTGCCGGCGGGGCGGCGGCCTCCCCCTGCGACATTGCCAACACGGACTTCGTCATGGCGCTCATCTACGTCATGCTGCTGCTGCTGGCCGCCTTCATGGGCGCCTGGCCCGCCCTGTGTGGCCGCTTCAAGCGCTGGAGGAAGCACGGCGTCTTCGTGCTGCTCACCACGGCCACCTCCGTCGCCATCTGGGTGGTGTGGATCGTCATGTACACCTACGGCAACCGGCAGCACAACAGGCCCACCTGGGATGACCCCACGCTGGCCATCGCCCTCGCTGCCAATGCCTGGGCCTTTGTCCTCTTCTACGTCATCCCTGAGGTGTCCCAGGTGACCAAGGCCAGCCCAGAGCAAAGCTACCAGGGAGACCTGTACCCTACCCGGGGTGTGGGTTACGAGACCATCCTGAAAGAGCAGAAGGGCCAGAGCATGTTCGTGGAGAACAAGGCGTTTTCCATGGACGAGCCGGCCTCAGGTAGGTCGCAGGGCCCCTCCCCGTCGTCTTCCATGTCCTTTGCTGCAGGACAAGGGGCTGGTCTCCAGCAGGGTGTCTGAGATTTAGCTATAGTGTTCTGCCATAAAAGTCCCTGAATTCCTTGTTTAAGGTAGTTTTTACTATAGTCATGAGATTCGTGAATATATTTTCACCATAAAGTTTCAAACATTACATATGAAACAAAATTTTCCCCCAACCATTTCCCCAGTTCCACCCGGCTCCTTCCTGTTCCATCCCCAGAACTGACCGCTGTCGATTGGTCTTTTATCTCCATGTGCCTCAGTTGACTCACTGGTAAACTGAGGATGAGGACGGACCCCGCTGCAGCAGATTCTGGTGAGGACTGATTAGTGCCTGCACCTGGCACTCAGCAGGTGTATTAGCTGTGAGCTGAGCGCATTACTATTATTTTATGATTATTATCATTTTCCTTCCAGAGCTTGTTTCTCTATTATGTACATATCCTTAGTCATCTTAGTTTTCTTTAAAAGTCGTTTCAGTTCATTGATTTTAAAGGGAGAGAGGGAGAGAGAGAACAAGTGAAACATCAGTCTCTTGTGCCACTTACTGGTGCATCCATCGGTTGATTCTTATACGTGCCCTGACCGGGAATCGAACCCACAACCTTGATGTATCGGACAATGCTTTAACCAACTGAGCTACCTGGCCAGGGCTAACCTTTTTTCTTTTCAATAAAAGCACTCATGCTATATACCCCAGTCTAATAAGCAGCACCCACTACCCAGCCAGCTGGGCCCCGAGCTCCTGCCCAGGCTCTTTGTTCATGGAACAGCCTTTCCTGGTGGCTTGGTGGTAAGGCTCAGGCCGCCCGGGCATTGGAAGAGGCAGGGATGGAGTGAAGCCTTTGCAGTGTGTGCCAAGCCCTCCCCCGGGGCCCCGCCCCCAACTCCTACCCCCAGGGAGCGGCTTGGGAAACAGGAGCGGAGATGGCCCTTCTCTGGGACAAGGAGCCTTTCCCTGGCACTTGTAAACTGTGAGGACCGCTAGCATTTACTGGGCGCCTGCTCTGTGCCAGGTGCTGTGTGCATGCTTTCCTAGCCAGCTGGCTACAGCCCCTCTGTCTGGCATGACCCAGAAGGCCAGAGGTGCAGCCTCAGAGCCCAGCCCCCGCCCCCAGGCTGTGCTCATGCAGGTCTCTGGGGGCTGAAGCCCTTAGCTGCTGGGGTGTTGAGTGCCAGCGCTGGGGCCCATGCTGGAGGTCCAAGCCAGAGGCAGGCAAAGTTCCAGGACCTGAGAACTGACTCCCTGCCTCTTCTCTGCAGACTGAGGTCCCATAATCTCTGCTCTGGGGAAAGGAGTGACCTTCGTCCTGCCAGGCACTGGCCTTTGATCTGCCCCCCAGGGTGGCTCCCGGCCTGGGCAGAGTGGGGCCAGTTGAGTGTCCATGGGCTGGTGGGGGTGCAGTTGATGAGGCTGGCCCGAGAGAGGGGCTTGTGGGTCAGTGTTGGGAGGCACTCCGGCCGCCCCCACCTCTGCTCTCACCCGCATGTGTTTGTCAGGGCCAGACAGTCCCCAGCCTTTGTCCTCTCGAGGCAAATATTGCGGGGCTGTGACAGTTTTTTTTCCTTTAATTTTTTTTTCCCAAATGGAGAAGTCAATAGAGTGAGCCCAGCGTGCAGAAGCCCGGTGTAGTCATCCCTCAGAGTTTCGGGGCCATCAGCCTGCCGCCGGCAGACAGACAGACAGACAGACAGACATGCAGGCCCAGCCCACTCCCGGCCCGGGCTTAGTCAGCAGGTTTCCTTAGACACCCTGGGAGGGCCCAGCAGGGTGGGACAGGTTGGGAAACCAACACACCGGAGGCGACTCGGGGAAGGCTTCTGCAGCTGAAAGTAGTCCCAGAGGCTTGCCCAGGGGCAGCAGGACAGGGTGTTCATTCCCCCGGGGGACTCTGGGCTGTGGGTTGTGGGGAGCTCTGCCCCTGGAGTCTGGGGCTGTGGGGTCTCTGCTGTACTTACCCCAGTGTCTGGCCGCTGGCCCGCGGCTGTAGAGGCCAGAGCTGGAGGCTGGCCATCTTGGAAGGCGGCTGAAGGCCCGTGTTCCCCTTGTGGCCTCTGGCCCCAAAGGGCGGATGGGGATGTGAAAGTTGCTGACAGGAGCGTTTTTTCTGAACTGACGGATGGCGGGGGGCCCACACTGCAGGAAAGCCCTCGGGGAAGGCAAGCGGTGTCATGGCTCCCTGTGCACCCGAACAGAGGGTGTTAGGTTTGGAGGGGCCCCCACACCCACATGGTTTCTCACCCCAAAGCTGGCCACCCTGGGCTGGGCCCCCTCCTGGGTTAGATGTTACTCTTGGGCAGCCTGGTCCCCTCCCCACCCCCCTGCCCTGGGAACCTTGCTCTCAGCTGGGAAAGGGAGCCAACAGCCTGGCCTTCAAACCTCTCCTGTGTTTCTCTGCAGCCAAGAGACCAGTGTCGCCGTACAGCGGGTACAATGGGCAGCTGCTGACCAGCGTGTACCAGCCCACCGAGATGGCCCTGATGCACAAAGGCCCGGTGAGTGGGCCCGAGTCCCCCAACCCTGCTGGGAGCCACCTCGCTCAGTCTCTGTGGTCAGGTGGAGGGCTGTGTGGCCAGTGTAGGGCATGGTGCAGGTGGCAGGGAGGAGGCCGGCGTCCCCATTTGGGGTATCGGCCTCGGGGAACCCAGGGCCCCAGCTCCCCGTGCGCCCTTTTCCTGGAGTTGAGGTGCCCATTGTCTTCAGTTACATTGTGGGGGGTGCCTGCCTGCCCCGTGCCTTTGGGGTGTCACACACTAACTGGGACTGCATGCTATGGGGACTGCTGCCTGAGCTCTCTGAGACGATGGGAGCTGCCGGCTCCCTGTCGGAGCTTGGGGAGAGACAGAGGAGGGCCTCAGCCGGCTGAGCTGGGTGTCATTCTCAGGGTGGGGGGGGCTCCAAAGGGACAGAGGAGGAAGTAGCAGGTCTGGGTGGGTGTTGACCCTTCCAACACAGCTGCCTCAGGGGAGGCTCCCCTCCCCCCACGCGCAGGCAGCAGCCCTCACACCTCCCCTGGGTTCTGGAAGCCAGATGCTCCATTAGCGGAGGGAGGGGATGGGAACAGGAAGAAGGTGGGTTAGATTCACTCACTCCTTATATGTTCCTCCTCCAGGGCTGGCAGACACCGTGGGGAGAGAGCAGTGAGCGGGAGAGGGCAGTGACCGCCTTGGCAGGGTGCTGGGAACAGGAAGGAGGGCGGTCAGCAGGGTGGTGTTCTCATCCCCTCCCACTGGGAGCCCGGGGCAGGGTGAAGCTAAGGTTTCTGAAACATCCAGCCCCGGCCCTTCTGTCTCCCTAAGCCTGAGCCTACAGCCAGCGGGAACCGAGCCCACGCCTGACACCCCTCACTCTCTGGGTGGGGGTGGGCGAGAATCTGGACTAACAATAATTTTCAAAATGCAGCCCCAGACCTTCAGCACCACCATCACCTGGCATCTCGCTAAAAATGCAAACCGGGCGGGGCCAGCGGAGTGAAGGCACCTGTGGTTAACATCTTCCGTGGCCTCACCTATCACGTGGAGTCTGTCTCACCCACCCCAGGGGTGTGGGCACGGCTGAGATAGTCCTGGGGACTCGGCCACACACCCAGGTCCGAGAACACCCCTTGAGATGTCCCAGGAGCTTCCAGGACAGGGGCTTTGGTGGCACCTCTTTCCCTTGGGAAGGCAGGTGGGGCCAGGGTGGGGACCCTCAGGTCCCTCTGAGCCCTCCACCATGTCTCACCTGCACAAGAACAGGACCTCAGGACCGCTGCAGCTCCACCCAGGGGTTTTAAGTCTCCAGTGAGACTCCTAGATGAGGAATATGTGGGCACATCCAGCGCCTGACACAAGCCTGTCCTTAGCTGGGCGCGTCGGCCACTGTGACACTGTTGTGGGGTGTAGGACCAACAGGGAGACTAGGGTGAGAGTCTCGAGGAAGGGGGAGGCCGGGAGCTCGAGAGGTGACAGCCGCTCCGTGTGCTTCTCCAATACTGGGTGCAAGGTGTGAGGGCAGGAGGGACTGAAATGAGGCTCCTTCCGAAAGGGCCAAGTGAAGCCCAGGAACGTCCTTGGGGCCTCACTCGCAGGCCCAGAGGCCTGGCCCTCTGCAGGGAGAGGAGGGGCTAGAGGTCAGAGGTCAGCCTGCCATTTCCAGAGGCAGCGTCCTCTGACGCAGGCCGGCCTGGGGGCGGGGGAGGGGAGCTGGCAGGCAGAGCCCCGCAGGAAGCCGCGTGTTTGTGCAGTGGTGCTGGCGGAGCCTGGCCGTGAGACCGCCTGCTCTTCCTTCCAGTCCGAAGGAGCCTACGACGTCATCCTCCCACGGGCCACCGCCAACAGCCAGGTGATGGGCAGTGCCAACTCGACCCTGCGGGCGGAAGACATGTATGCAGCTCAGAGCCACCAGGTGGCCACTCCGTCAAAAGATGACAAGAACTCTCAGGTCTTTAGAAACCCCTATGTGTGGGACTGAGTCGGCGTCAGGAGGTGGCCGGCCCGTGTCAGGAGGGCCCTGGGGACCTGACTGCGGCCAGGGACTGCCCCAGAGCCCCCGCTCTCCTGCTCCCCGCTCCCGCTCAATGGCTCAGGGCAGCGTGTGCCTCAGCTGGGAGGCCCCCCGCCCCGTTGGCCAATGTTTGGGTGGGTGTTCCAGGTGCCCCTACCCATCCTCAGTGTTTGTGGAGTTGAGGAGCCAACCCCAGCTCCATGCCAGGGTCGCCTCCAGCCAAATAGTGTTCCTTTCTCGGGGTGGTGGCAGGTCAGCACCTGCATTCTCTGGAGTCTTCGGAGAGATTCCTGCAGCCTTGAGATTTCACAGGCACGCTCTGCCCTGGGTCTCGCTCCTCTGTGAGGAGCAGAGTGCCTAATAAACACTCTTCTGCTTTATTAACCCTTCCTCTGGGGACGTCGTTTCTGACCCAGCTCTTGGTTTTCCAATGAACTGCTCCTCCATGGCCTGGGGGTGGCTCCTTCCTCCGTCTGCCTCCACCTCCAGCTCATGGGGGAGCTTCTGTGGGCTCCCCTTCCGGCCAGCGAAGTAGCTGATGCCCCTGCCCAGTGAAGGGTTCTTCGGCTGAGCCGGTGTCTCTGTCATATGTGATCAGAATGAACTTCTGGGTCAGCGCCTGTCCAGGGGCTCGTCCAACATCTGAGCTTGTCTGAAATCGGGCAGCTCTTCTCTGGGACCCCCTCCACTGGCCAGACATGGGGACGGAGCAGGGAAGTCGGATGCACCAGCAGGCATTTCTGCAGGCGGCGTGTGAAAGAGCAGATGGGTTAACTTCATCCTCCCGATGGGGATGGTGGTTTGGATCCTTTAAGGGACGAGGCAGAGAACCACTCTGCCGCGTGCTCTTAGGTCACTTTACAAAGCAGGTTTACAAAGGTGCCAAGGATCAGGCCATGCTGTGGCTGGCTTCACTCCTGGGCAGGAATGATTGAAATGCCCCGTTGTTCACTCCTTCACGGGCAGAGCCTTTCCGCCCCAGGTCATTGTCATCCCCAAGGCTGCCCCAAAAGGTGGGCAGGACAGCATTCTCCTTTCCAGAGTCCGAAATCCCAGAACCGTTCCCATTTTA
The DNA here is from genome assembly GCF_022682495.2 of Desmodus rotundus. Taxonomy (NCBI): domain Eukaryota; kingdom Metazoa; phylum Chordata; class Mammalia; order Chiroptera; family Phyllostomidae; genus Desmodus; species Desmodus rotundus. Next base: position 109,318,558 of record NC_071395.1, read on the forward strand.
GGGTTAGACTGGGCTTTAGGGGAAGTTGGGATGTGGCTTCCAGCCTTCTCCCTCAGGTCAGCAAACTGACCCACGGAGCATACGCGGCCTTTAGACTCGGCCTCACCAAGCCCAGCCGGGTTTTCTCGAGACCCCGACTTCCTGCAGCCGGGCCGTGCCAGCCAGCAGGCCCCAGGCGGCTGGGCTCCGACAAGCAGCAGCACCCTGACCCCTGGACCCTGGCTCAAGCCCGCCCCGCCCAGGCTTGGGAATGTTCCTCCCCAAGTAGCCAGAAGCTATTTTCTGACACCGGTTGTAGGAAAAGAAATGTTCTGTTGGAAGGGAGTGAAGGGTTGCCGGAAGAAAAAAAAAAAAACTTTGCCCCAGCTTTTCCTTTTCCGTCAGACTGCACCAGCTCCCGCTGGGACTCCAGCCCTGTTTGCAGTATAAGCCAGCAGCACTTGGGCCCCGAGCAGCAGGGGGTCCCCTTTGACTGTTGTTCTTTCTGGTTACTTTAGGCTCAGTCCCCGCAAAATAAAACGAGATGGTAGACGCCCCATTCCCTGGACTGCACGTCGCCCTCACTCCTCTGTGTCCTGGCTGGGCAGGGCCCCACACCTTCCCTACCCTTGCCATTGGACCTGGGAGGGCCCGAGGCCACGGAGCTGAAGCACTGGACCAAGTGGTGGCGCTGTGGAACCCTGAGGCGTATGGCTGGGGCTCTAGGGCCACCCCCTACCTGCCCCACCCCGCGTCTCCTGGTCCCCAAGTGATGGAGGCCACAAGAGCTGTCTACAGACCCGTCTGCCTCCATCGCCCTTGTGACACCCTCCCCTCACATCCCAGCCCCTGTGTCCCTGTGCTATGGCTGTCCAGATGGCCATCCTCAGATGCCCCTGTCTTCACACCGTGGGCCTTCCTGTCCACCTTTCGTGTGCAGCATCAGCTGTCCCCCTCTGCGCCTGGGTGAGTCGAGGGCAATCTCTGGAGCCATGCCGTGGCAGAAGTCGGCCCTTGCCTTTCTCACCTGGGCCTTTAGCCACCCTCTGAATGAACCGTGGGCAGCCACGAGTTGGAGCAGAGCTCATGGAGGCCCAGACGGACACTGCTCCTCGGCGCAGCCGGCGGCCTGGACCCGAGTCCCAGTGCTGCTCCACCCCAGGCCCTGCCGCCCTGCGCTATCCCACCTGCAGGGAGCTGGGTTCCGTCAAGACTCAAGACAGAGGCTGGGGCTGCATTCTCAGGGACCAGCTGAGAGTCCTGGACCATGTGGACTGGGGCCTAGGCCTCTTCCAGGACAGACCTGAGGGACTTGGGGAGGCCCCTTAGGTAAGTGGCATCCAGGACTGAATGCTGTGCCGTTTCCTGATGGGCAGGGGAAAGGTTTCTACCTCACCTTGGGCACCTCCCTGGGTTGGTCCTGCTCTCCTCACCCAGGACATGCTCCAGAGGGCCCGATGCCACCCAGGGAAGTGGGGGACATCCACGGGACCTGCGTGATGTTGATGCCAAGGACCCAGGTGTGCCCAGCTCCTGATTTGTGGGCACATCCCTGGAGCATCGTTGCCCTGGCTTCCACCTGTCCTCTGGTACCGGACAGAGCTGGCTCCTCCGAGGGGGTCCCCCCAGGTGTGCCCCTGCAGCTCAGTTCTTAGCCCAGCGTCGCCTCTGGGTGCCAAGAAGAGGGTGAGGACGAGAGCAGCGAGGGGAGTTGGGTTGTGCCCAACCTCGCCCTGTACTCAGTCCCACAGCTCCATAGCCACCCTCCTGTCCCCAGCAGCCTGTGCCTTTGTCCCTGGAGTATTTCTCCAGAGCTAAATGGGGTGAACAGGCCCTGTAAGTGAGAATAGAGAAAAGGGCTGTATACCCCAGCATGCCCCCCCAACCCCGTTTATGATCCGTTGTACTGAGGAACTCTGTTGTAAGAATAGAGTGTAACTTCTCTCTGACGAAGAGAAGCGGGGAGCTCTGTGCACCCCGGACTTCTCTGGATCTAGGTTAGTGGCCCCAAGATCCCTCACAGTGAACAAAGGGACTGTCTCACTTCTGGAGATGAGAGGATCCCGTGAGTCCTTCGTGGCGCCAAGTGGCCGTGGGGAGCAGCCTGCAGTGAATGCGGGTTTGCGCACAGGCCCCGGGAGGCCTGCAGGGAGGCCTGGAGAGGGACGGGTCCCTAAAAGATGCAGGCTGCCGGGTTCAGGTAGGCCCTGTGGCCCTGATGACTCAGGGCCTCGGCCAAAGGAGGAGGAAGTGGTCCAGCTGCATCTCAACGAGGCCTGAAGGGGAGAAAACCTGTGGCCAGTAAGGTCGGGCCGACGTCCTGGTGCATTTTACAGCCACTCTGTGGGACTCTAGCTCAGCTCAGAGCACTTGGACTTCAGACTTGCTCGGAACTGAATGACCTTGCTCCCTGTTTGTGAGGAATCACTACCACCGAATCCCTCCGTGTTCATGAAGAATTTTTCTGGGCTTTATGAATAATATATATTTTTAAAGATGTTCTCTTTGTCTTCTAGACCAGGAAAAGCTGTTTGAGTCCAAGTAACTTCCTTCGTGGTTGGGAATTTATTCTAAGAAGGGAAACCCAGCCTCCCCAGCCCGCCCAGCCTCAGACCAGTAACCCCTCACCCGCCCGACACAAGGCCTGGGGATGTCGGGATGCTGCGGGAGAGGGGACAACCTTTGTCGTAGGCCCATTGCGCCTGGCATGCTGGGGGCAGAGGGCAGTGCACAGTGAAATGCCGGGCTCCAGGGAGCTGTCCTGGGGCCAGGGGGTGGGCAGTCCCTCCCCTGGCTCAGGAGGACCTGCCAAGTGCCACTCCCAGTGTTTGGTTCAGGGCCCCTCACAGCTCATTTGGGAGCCAGAAACAGAGAGAGGTGAAAGGACTTGCCCGTGACCACGCAGCTAGTAAGAGTCTGTCAGCCTTCAGGTCTCACCAAGCCTGATCACTCTCTGGCCCCAGGGATGTCCTGGGTCCCACACAGGGGCCAGTGACCAAGCCATTTCCTGTCTGTGTCTGCACAGACAGAAGCCTCCGGAAGCTGCAGTCTTGCTCCCAGCAGCCAATGAATTATTTAGCATCTGCACCAGCCCCAGCCCAGGACAGTCTGACCTCATCGTCCTCCTCCTCCCCCTCGGGCTCAGGGGGCATCTCTCTTTCAAGGATGCTGTTGGGCCGATGGGCTGGGGGTCCCTCTGGGGTGTGGGTGGTTGAGGGAGGGACATCAGTGACCTCATGGAAGGGGGTGGAGGCCAGAGACCAATTGCCTTTGTAACATGCGGCAGCTTGGCGGAGGGGAGAGAGCATGACCCAGGAATCGGACCGCTACAGGTGCAGATCCCAGCCCTTGCTTCCAAGCTTTGTGACCTTGGGTGGGTCTCCTGATGCCTCAGTTTCCTCATCTGTGAAATGGAAGGACTAACACACTGAGTTCGTATTTCATGGGTGTCCCCACGAGGAGGGGGGTGGTGCCATCGGCACCTAGGATGCTGCTCACGTCCTACAGTGAATGCGCGGGGCAGGCCATCCTCAGAGAAGGATCAGACCCCAAATGTCAGCAGTGGGAGGCTGAGCCCCGCCCTAGAGCCTGACCCACAGCAGCAGTGGGACTCCCTGGCCACAGGCCCCTGTGATGCCCACCTGGAACATGTAATGAGCCTTGGGAACAGGGACCTGCAACGAGCTGGGGCCCGTGGCACAGAGAGGAACGTCATAGGGTTGGCAGGATCCAGAAAAGTCACAGAAGACTGCAGCCCGGGAAGGGAGGCCGAGTGGGAGGCCCAGGTCTTTGGGGAGCGGAGAAGGCACTGCCACCCGCCTTCTCCTGGTGGGGAGGAAGCTTTCAGGCAGCCCGGGGGGGCCCCCCCAGCCTGCCGTCCTGCAGACTTGCCCTGCAGCGGGATCAAGTTGCCCTCACTGGAGGGGGTGGTCACTGGGACCTGGCAGATGGAGGACAGGAAGACTTTCTACTGTTTTCTCCTTCTCCCTTCCTTTCTCATTCTTTCCTTTTCCTGAAAAACAGCCTCTTCCCCCTCCGATCAGCCTGTGTCGGCACTTCCCCACCCTTCACACGGCCAGGCTCACAGCAGGCCCGGGCCACACTCTGCCCCTCGTCCTCCCTCCCAGAAAGACAGGCGGCTTGCACCCTTCCTAGCATTTCCAGGGTGTTCTCCCCTTGGGAGGATTTTTGAGGAGGTTGAGAATGGAGGTGGGGTCATGTAGGTGCACGGGAGACCTACGCCCACCCCCACCCTCACCTCACTAAGTAATTGTCCTTCTACGGAGACCAGATAAGGGCGACATTTGTAGAACAGATCGGCGTGTGGACGCCATTTGCCGTTCCCCAGTGTGCAGCTCGTTATGAACATGCCGTGTGCCGCAGGGAAGACAAAACAGACACAGCAAAAACATTTGGCCCGTTCATTCATTCATTCATCCGCTCTTCATCAGTATTTATTAAAGGCTGCTCCCTGCGGTCATTCTAATTGACATCAGTTCCCACACGGGACTCTCTCCCTGCACCCAAGTCCGTCTGGCACACAATTCAGCAGCATGTCACCCGTCCCTGGGAACAACCACCTCCCTTCCCCTCTGCGTGAATTCTTCAGGGACTTGACCAAATCAGTACGTTTCTGGGCAGAGGACAGAGCCACCCCCTACGTATGCAAGTGTCCACGGACCTGGTGGTGGGTGGGGAGTGAGGGCTTACTTGGAGGAGATCCTGTCAGATTGGAAAGTGGAGCTGAAGGGGACAGCTGAGCTGGGATGACAGCATCTCTCCCTTGGTTGTAACCACGAAGGTCAAGAGGGGAGTTTCTGAGACATTACAAGGTCCATTCATCATGGGAACCAGGGAACAGGGACCTGGTGTATTAGTTTGCTGGGCTGCCCGACAAAGGGCTGCAGACTGAGGGGCTTAAACAACAGACATGTATCATCTCGTGGTTCCGGAGGCTTGAGTCTCAAATTGAAGGTGTCGGCAGGGTCGGTTCCTTCTGAAGCTGGGATCTGGCCAGGCCTCTCCCCTCAGCTTTAGGTGGCTGTCACCTTCCTGTGTCTCTTACATCACCTTCCCTGTGTGTGTGTGTCTGTGTCCAGATTCCCCCTCTTTATAGGGGCTCCAGTCACTGGATTAGGGATCCCCCTCGTGAGCTCATTTTAGGTTGGTTGCTTTGTAAAGGCCCCTCCCTTCAATCATGTCACATTGTGAGGAGCTGGGACTTCACCCATGTGAATTTGGGGTGGGAGAGGAAGTTCAACCCATAACATCTGGGCTAGTGTGGGACGAGGCTAAAGGGGGCGAGGGCACAGGGCTGGCCCCACCAGTGAAGGAAGTCCCCCGAGGTGAGAGGATGCACTGTGCCTCCTTTGGACACAGGGCCTCGCAAACATGTCTGCTATTTTTCAAGTGCCCCTGTGCTTGCTTCCTTCGTCCTCTCTGGCGACGAGATGCCCCCCACATGGGGGCTGAGACACGCTGGCACCTTTTCTTCCTCTAGGAAAGCAGATGCTTTAGTAACGGAGACTCTTATCTATTGGCTGTAAACCAAGAACATTCAGATCCATGTGCCCCTCCCCCCAGATACGGCTACAGATCTGGGTCGGCGGGTAGGGGGCGGCAGTGAGCAGGCACAAAGAGGAAAGCCTCTGTGTTCAGAAAGGGGGCTTCCTTGTGGTTCATGTTTCCACGACAAACTGCTCCCCCCACATCAGTGTCCCAAAGGAAACTGATGTCCCAGTGTCTCCGACTGTGGTTGGAAGACAGGAAATGGGCATCTCCCTGCCTTGGAGCTCCCCACGTTGGGTCACAGAGGCACCACGGTGTATGTGCTGGTCGCCCCGAGGAGTGAGCGGCTCTGAGCCCAGGACCGCCAGGCAGGAGGTGGCAGAATCCCGTCCTCAAAGGAGGCGGGAGCCTGCAGGTAAGGAATACCTGAACATGGCGTTGTGTTCCAACTGGAGGGCGTGCAGGACAGCCAGCCCCCCCTGCCACTTTGGCTCATTATAAAGGAAGTTCCACTCCGCCACCCGGGGGCAAGGCACTCAGGAAATAAATGCCTTTGCAGGCGATGACCAGAGGGAGGTTTCTGGCGGCCCTTGGGCCGGGGCGTTGAGGGCCAGCTGGGATTACCCTTTAATGCAGGGGCTGCGCGCACGCTGTACTGACTGGCTCAGCGCTCGTCTGCCGTCCGCGGACGGGCACCAGTAAGCCGTCGAACCCCACTCCTGGTAGGGAATCAGGGATTGCAATTATTCCCCATGAATGAGGAATTCCTGGGGCCGGGAGGGAGGGAGGATTCGATACGGAGTCAGACTTCTTAGAGGAATCTGGTTTTCATTTGACACTGACCTTGGAAGTTCCGGATTCATCTGCCTAAGGGTCGTGAGTTTCTCGATGAACTCCCTTCTCCTCCAAGTCTCAGATCCTGAAGTCGATTCTCTGGCCATACTCTTCACCTTCCACCTTCCCTCCCTCTCCCTGGGCTCATTTCCCCTTACTGGGTCCCCATCTCCCGGCCCTTCCTCCTGCCTGTGCACAGCCAGGCAGGACACAAGCCTGGACCCAGTGCTCCCAGGGCATGGGGGCAGCCCCATACCCAGGCTGTGCAGGCTGTGAACAGGGTTGCTGCCCACCATGGCCTCACTCGCCAGCAAGTGCCGTTAGTCTGCTCTTGACCCAGCTCTGGAAGAATCTGAGAAGCCACGGCTATCAGTCGTCTTTCCGTTGCTCGTACGGTGTTTAACAAATATTTCTGACGCCCGGGGAAGCAGAGGCCCAGTGAGTGCAGCATTACACTCTCACTAGGGCCCCAGGGCACCCCTTCCAGAGGACACTCACCCTAATGCTCCAACTCCTGGGGTCCCCAGGGCCATCGGGGCCGTCTGGGGGAGGCTGCAGAGCTGCCGATCTCTTCAGGCCTGTGCAGGACCAGAGAGCTCTCTGAGCCCACGCCCACGAGTTCTTTCCTTCAGCCAGTACCTGCTGAGTTGGCTACCTTGTGCAAGACGAAGTCCTGTCCCATCCTGTCCCTTCCTGTCCCGTCCTGTCCTAACCAGCCTTATCCTGTCCTCTCCAACCCCTGTGAGCACGAGGAGGGTCCCCGGCCTCCCACAAACCCTGCACGCAGAGCTTCCTAAACTTGTCTGATGGTTGACATCACCTGGGGATCTTGTTAAAATGACAGATTCCCGGTCCCCAGCCCTAGAGAATCCCAATGCAGGAGGTCTGACTTGGGCCTGGGAGTCTGCATTGTTAACCAGTGCTCCACGTGTTCTGTGCAGCCAGTCAAGCTCAGGCCGCTGTGGGGGGTACCTAGATGAGGTGTATCACATCACATCCCACCCCTGACCTCGAGGTCCCGAGAGGCTGCGGAGAGGGTTGGAGGGGCTGAGACTGGTGGACGAGGCAACTTTCAAAAGATCGCCTATTCACCTTCTTTGGGGCTGTGGTGGGGGCAGGGTGTGTGGGGGAGAAGAGGGAGGAGACAACCTCAGGCTGGTCCCCCAGTGCCTCCTGTGACTGAGGCTCCTTTTGGGGCCAGGCCAGTCATCCTTCTGGAGTTTTCAAGGCTCCCAGAGTTCCTCAAGGAGAACAGAGACCGAGTGGGGCTGAGATGGTGGAGGGCCAGGGTGGGGGTCCGGGACCCTGGGGTCACTTGCCTGTACCACTGCCTGGGTCTGACAGAGGGAGGGGCCCTCTCTCACCCAGGCCACCGGAATGGTGCCCGGACCTGGGCACCACTTCTGCCTCCTAAGGTGACCCTCTGTTTTCCCGTCTTTGTTTTTATGTGTTTTCCACTACAACCACAAACTCCTGGGCAGGAGAACTGTTTTATTTTTAACCTTCATGTCCCCATCTCGGGGCCCAGTGCTTGGCACAACATTGGTACCCAGGAAATGTTTGTCAAACAAACAAATAAATGCTGCCTGGGCCTGGAGTGCCCCCTGCTGGAGGAAGAGAGCATGGCAGTGTCTTGGATCTTGATTGGAATAGTAGACTTGGAGGGAGGTGTCCTGGCCCCCTGGTTCCTGGCAGCCTGACCAAGTGGGAGGTCATGTGGGCAGGGGTCGGCACAGGGGTCCCTGGGCAAAGTCTCGTGGGGAGGGAGAGGCTGGGCCTCTGAACGGTGTGGTTATCATAGGATAATGAGGGGCAGGTGAGAAAGGAGTGCCCGAGGTACAGGAGAGAGAAGAGGGGAGGAGGGGTCCAAACCAGTCTGAGCTGACATGCAGACCAGCGAGGGCAGGGATTCAAAGCTGGGCAGTGAGGCCCAGCACCCAGCACCCATTCACCCACCCAGTCATCCATCCCCAGAGCCGACTTTACGGATCCGACCCTGCCGACAGGTCGAGGCGCGGACACCGGTCCTGGAGCGCCGTTTTTGTTGCCTCCTCCAGTGCCCCTGGAGGAGCCCCTCCTTCTCCGGGGAGACTTTCGGTTGTCAGGGGGTTGAGACTAAAATAAATTCCCCCGCTGACTTCTGTGTTTCCTCCACCTGCTTCTGGGCGGGTCCAGGGTCTGTCTGAAACCCCTGTTCTGCCCATGAAGCATCCTCTACCCTCCCTCTTCTTGAGGGTGTGGGCTCCACCCAGACGGGCTGAGTCAGTCTCTCAGGACACAGTCAGGTAGGAAAAGGGGAGGGCGGTTGGGGAGGTGGCTCAGGCAGGGGCGCTTTTTAAAGAAACTCCCCAAAAGAGCCTCATATGCATGCAGCATTGGGACCCCTGGTGGCTTCTGTGTGAACAAAGGTGGTCAGCAGCTTGGGAAAGCGATCGGACTGCGTCTCTCTGCTTTACCCACCAGCCCCTCACCCCTGCACCTCACAGGCACGCGACCCCTGAAACTGCCCACCACAAAGTTGAGTCTCCTATTCTCTAGAGCTAGAAGCCTCCGCAGAGCTTAAGGTCTCATTCTTGGGTCCCTTCCCCTGTGGCCAAAACACATGTCAGTGGGAGCCTTGGGGTGTTGCAGCCTCCAACCCGGAGCCTTCTGGTGGAGAACTTTACCGGGAGAGGCGGGCAGGGAGGGGTGAGACCCGTTTCCCTTCTCTGCCTTCTCAGTTCCCAAGTCGAGGCTGCTGCCCTCTCACCCCGACCTGCACCCTCAGCCCCACCCCTCTTCCAGGACAGTCCAACAGGGGCAGGAAGTGCAGCCTGGTGGGACAGCTGGGTGGTCCGGTTGAGCGTCTGAGCGCCCACTGGGTCTCAATGGCTGCAAACCAGTATCCTAAGACACCCCATTCCTCCTGGGTGACCTGCTCCGAGGGCTGGGCACTGTCTTGTGTCCTCCATCACTTCTACCCCTTCTGCCTTCCGCTCTACTGCCAAACAGCGGTGACACCGCTGGCGGATTCCTCAGCCCCTAGGAGAGGTGGAGACACCCAGGCCTCAGCTGGACGTCTTAACCACATACTTGGGCTCTTGGTTTGTTGACAGTCTCTCCATTTCCTCTCACTTTGCAGGAAAAGGGAGTCAGCTCTGTGCTACAGGAGCATTCGTCAGGCCAGGAGGGGTTGGGGGGGGGTGGCGGTGGGTGCATGAGGAGATAAAGCACGTGGGAAAGGCCTGCCAGGCCAAGATGACGGAGGGGTGGGGGTGGGCTGCAAAGGGGGTCTTCTGACTCATATTCACAATGGGCATCACAGTTGCCTTCTAAAGATTTAAGTGTAATTTATACACCATGAAATCGACTCGTTTTAAATGTATAATTTAATAACTTTTAGTAAATTTACAGGCTTGTACAACCATAATCAGAACCCCATTTTAGAGCGTTCCCTCCAACGTAGTGTTAACGTTGATACAGGTGCATTTCTCCTTACAGTCCCAGAGTCTGTGGGAAGGAGAGAAGGTAGCTCTCCTACAACCCTGCACCGGGTCCCATGGCCGGCCCGCACCACCAGTCGATGTCCTAGATTTTGTGTTTGTCTAGAGAACAGCCCAGTTCTATAATTTTCCTGCCTCCCCGCTACGCGCTGCGTGTCGAAAACCTGGACTTGTTAAGGTTCTCATCGTCACCGGTCCTCTTTTGCAATCTCTCCATCGCATAATGTACCAGGAGACTCAGAGAGTCTCGGAGAAGTGGGCCAGACGTCTCTGCAGGTCAGAGAGGAGCCGGAGTCCCGAGAGAAACGGAGAGAACACACCGGGTTCGGGCAAGCCAGGTACCCTGTCTGGGCCCTTCATGGACCGGCAGCGTGGATAATACTCAACAGCTGCCTGGGACAGGCACAGAGGCTCAGCCCATCCATAGTTAAAGCTCACATCCTACAAAGCCCTGGTAACCCTTGGCTTGCCTGGAGTGGCCCTGGAAACACACACATTCCACCAGCTTCTGGAAGTGTCTGTGGGAAGACCACTGAGGTGCTGGGGCAGACAAGCAGTGAGCTCAAGGTGGTTGTAGGGGCGGGGGTGCGGGAGGGAGCTTCTGACCTTGCGGAGGCCTTGGGAGTCGGGGTCATCCCCAGAAGCCCAGTAACTCCCATAATGAAGGTCAAGGGTGAATGGGGTTCCCCAAGCCAAATATGAGAGGTTTTTGAACCAGCCGCCTGCAGGTTCACCCCACCCTTGGTCAGCAGAGCAGCAAGAGCTGACAGGGTGTGTCTTGTTCCTTCAGCCTTGCCCTGGGCTGTCCCTGGGGGAAGAAGGAGGAGGACACAGAGGAGCAGCAGGGGAAATGGGGATCCCCTGGGAAGCCTGTCAGTTTGGGTTCTCATGTCCCCAATGGCCCAATACCCTCTCCCTCCACAAGCTGTCAGTCAGCCCTGCGGGCAGTCTCTTGTAGCCCCTCCCTGCCCTGGGCGGCCACCCCCGACGCAGCCATGGTACACGGACAGATGTTGGGGTTAACAGGACACATGTACTAAACACCAGTTGCGGGAAGTTGTCTCATCTGTCCCAGTTGTGAGGAGTCAAGGTGGATGCACATACATGGCGGCGGGTCGGACGTCAATGAGCTCCCGTCTCCGTTCTCACGCGGGGCCACCTGTGAAGTGGGCGCAGGTGTGGAGCAGTGTTCCCACTTCACAGAACGGGGAACGGACCGGACAGGGACACCCAAGGGGCTCGAATGCCACTCAGGGCCAGGACACAGGCCCGGACAGCCCCGCTCTGCCCCAGGTCATGGTCAGGGAACCTCGCCGGTGGCTCCCCTCACCCACCTCCCGCCCTGGTCCTGCTCCCTAAAGGGATCCCAGGGTGTTAGCTGTGATGTCTCCTGGGAGACACTGGGAGACACCTGGAGGCGGGTGGTGCCCCGCAGCTTTCTGTCCAGGTGTGCGGACCCCTGGCCTCTGCTGGAGCCTGGTTGTCACTGAGGTGGAACTTAGGTGGAGTACGGGGACCCTAGTGCTCTGCTCGGTGGGCTTGCACAAGCTCTTGCTGCTCTCACCCATTATCGGTTTTGTCCCTTTCCTCTCCCGGGAGGGTGGAGTTTGGTCAGGGGAGAGAGGCCTTTGTTCTGGCTCCTTTTCCCTGGGAAGTACGGTGGGCATGTGAGCCTGGGGCTGTGGGGGCCCTGTGGGGTCCCCGCTTTTGAGAACTCGTACAGTCTCACTGTGAAAAGGGGGGCAGGCGGTGACAGCCCGGGGCAGGTGATCCTATACAGCAATAGACAGTTCAGGGGACAGTGTGCAGGGGGTGGGGCGGGCTCAGAGGGGCCTGGAGGAGGCTGGGGCCTCTTCTGAGGAGTCGTCCCTCCAGCTGTGGATGCCCCAATCCCTGTGATTGTGACATTGAGGGCCTAGGCCCATGATGGCAGGGTATGCGCCTCCTGAGCCGCCCCCATCAGAGCAGGGGTCCTGTAGGTCCTGTCCCAGTGCCCCCACTCTGGGTGGGACAGGGCCTACAGGGGGTGGCAGCTCTGTGGACAGTGGGGCTCGCAGGCCTCTGGCTGGGACTGCCACCCCTCAGCTCAGCCGCAGCTTCCTCTTCCTCTCCATTTGCCCCACCTCGTGCCCAGGGCCCAGCAGGACAGCATGCTATAGGCCGAGGTGACCAGCTGGTCATGGGCTGTGGGGTGCCCTGGAACAGGGGTTTTTCTTTTTCTTTTTCTTTTTTAAAATTTTTATTGTTATTCAATTACAGTTGTATGCCTTTTCTCCCCATCCCTCCACCACACCCCAGCCAAACCCCCCTCCCTCCCCCACCTCCACCCTCCCCCTTGATTTTGTCCATGTATCCTTTATAGTAGTTCCTGTAATCCCCTTTCCCCACTGTCCCCTCCCCACTCCCCCCTGGCTATTGTTAGACTGTTCTTAACTTCAATGTCTCTGGTTATATTTTGTTTGCTTTTTTCTTCTGTTGATTATGTTCCAGTTAAAGGTGAGATCATATGGTATTTGTCCCTCACCGTCTGCAGCACAATTTACAATAGCCAAGTACTGGAAGCAACCTAAGTGCCCGTCAACAAGTGAGTGGATCCAAAAACTATGGTACATTTACACAATGGAATTCTATGCAGCAGAGAGAAAGAAGGAGCTTATACCCTTTGCAGCAGCATGGATGGACCTGGAGAGCATTATGCTAAGGGAACAGTGGTTTTTCAAGCTGCTTTGAAGGTCCAGCCACATAGTGTAGCTTTTCCAGAAGTGGGCAGGAGGGTGGGGTGTGGGCAGTCCCCAGGGTCAAGCACACGGGCAGGCAGGCCAGATGGGGGCAGGGCCAGGCCACAGATGCCGGTCTCAACCGGACTGCTGGGGAAGGGAAACCAGAGGCTCCTAGCACTCTGTCCCAGTCCCTACCACCCCTCCCCCAGCTGCTTCTCATCCAGTGGCCTTGTTATCAATAGCAGTTACCAATCCCCCAGTACACCCATCCCCCCACAACCCAAGCACCTGACTCACCCAACTGTCTGAGCTCTTCTCAGGCAGCCTCATCTTGGGGCCTCTCCCACTGCACTGCTGGGGGTGGGGCCACCTCCTGGCCTTTAGGCAGCACCTGGGCCCCTCACTCAGGGGGAGCAAGAGGCAGAGCAAATGGGGAGCCACTGATTGCCCTGGAGAGAGGGCAGCTCTGACTTGTGCTGCCCTGCAGAGGGAAGTGCTGCTGAGAAGCTCACAACTCAGTCATCCCCAAATCTTTTCTGGGGCCCCTACAGTTTGTAGGGCTCAAAGCTGCTGCTGGTCTGCCCAGAAAGCCCCCACCCAGCGTGCACCCTGGGGAGAGGCCTTGTGGGTGCAGGGCCCCGCCTGAGAAAGGGGACTTGGGCCTGCAACCGGGGGCAAGGAGGGGGGAGCCTTCGCCTACCTGCCAATGGGTAGTAGGGAGCAGCAGGAAAACCACCATTTCCTGAATTTTTTAAGTTGAATTTATTGGGGTGACATTGGTTAGTAAAATTATATACAATTCAGATGTACAGCTCTGTAACACATCATCTGTACACTGTATTGTGTGTGTACCACCCCAAGTCTAGTCTCCTTCCATCAACATTTACCCCCCCTTTACCATCTTCCACCTTTCCTCACCCCACCCCCTTCCCCTTCCTTAATTTTCTGACACCACGCAGACAGGCAGCGGCTAGCAGGGTGGGTGTGGCGGGGCTCAATGCCCCCGGCCCCTTTCTCTCCGCTCTGGTTCAAGTGTGTGTCTGTGTTCCCAAGGAGGAGCGGATCCCTTTGTGTATGCAAAGCCTGCTTCTCAGCATCGAATCCTACTTTCTTGCTGCTTTTCATCGAAGATGTATTCTGGGGAGAGGGGTGGCCTGAGGGTGTAATTGCCTCACAGTGGAGTATTTCATAATTATTATACTCTTTATTCCCACAGATGAGCTATTATTATCGACACTGTACAGGAGCCACGGGTGTTGTTCAAGGTCACGCCGGAGGTAAGCGGATAGCCACAGGAGAACCCAGTGTCCTGCTTCTCAGTCCAGTGCATCCCCTCTTCACCTTGACGTTCCCCACTGTTGCCGCGCTTTTCAGTGGCTGAATTGCGCAATAAACATTGCCGGGTAAACTTTGCAAGTACTTGACACATAAACTGACAAGTGTGACACCTCTTCTCCCCTTCCCCGTCCAGTTCGAGGTCGAGGTCTTTACAAGCCTGTGTTACTTAGTCTATGATTGCATTGCTATCCTCCTCATTCCTACCAAAGTGTCCGTGGAACCTTCCAGAACAAGAACCAGCACCTTTGTTTGGGTCCCTTGCACTCCCCTGAGAAAGGTGCCCTTGTCCCTGATGTGTGTCCTGACCTGAGCCAGGTCCAGCCAGGGGCCCCACAGGGAGAAAGGTCACAGCCTCAGGACCTTCGGGTCTAGTTGAGGACACATTTCCAAGACCAGAGAGCATTTGGGGACTCTGAGGCCCTTGTGCCAACTGGGGGATCCGGGCCTTGAGCTGGGGCCTCGTGGAAAGGGAGCTCCCCAGGGTGGCCTTCCTGAGGGTGCTGCCCAGGGCTCCCCCGCCCCACCAAGGTCCCACCCTGACCACGCACCCCGGAGGGCCCGACTGGAAGGAAATGTGGCCCTGTGGTTTTGCAGGGTGTGAGAGAGGGGAGACGCAGGTTCCGGGGTGTCTCAGCCAGCCCCCCCAGGCTTTCTCCATTTTCTGACCAGCTCTAGGAACAAAACCAAAACGAAGCTGAACAAGGAAGCAGCCGGCCCGAAGGAAAGCAGAAGTGGAAGCCCGGGAGACTTGGCCCTCCCCTGGACCAGGACTGAAGGCCCGCTCTGCAGCTGCAGGTGACTTCCTGCAGAGATGGCCCAGCGGGACCCTGCTCGGTGGCTTCTGGCAGCTCTGCTGCTTCTCTGGGTCCCAGGTGAGGGGCTACTGGGGCAGAACCAGCGGGGAGCGCGGGGGTGGGGGGCAAGGCTGCCTTCGGGAGGTGTTCCATGAAGCAGCCCCAGTCTGGCTCCATACCGAGCTCAGGACGGGGCACCCTCAGTCCACCAGGCAAGATGGACAGATGAAAGGACTGTACCCAGGGGAGCAGAAGGGGTGAGGGTCTGACTTCTTTGGCATCCACCTGATCTCAGACGAGCCATGGTGGGGTGGTCAGAGGGGCAAAGAGGTGGGTGTGGGAGGAGGGGCTTTTCCAGAGGTTGAGAGGCCGCTCTGAGCACGCCTGGGGAGCTATTTTGTTGGGAGGTGCCCTCCTGTTCCCAGGTATGAAGGAAGGGTGGGGGCTGGGCGGGAGCAGGCTGTGGTGTCATGGTCTCGGGGACAAGGAGGGGTGTAGGCAGGGTCCCTTGAGAGGACAGAGCCTGGGGGCCAGCAGGGCGATGGGGACAGAGGGCCGGCTGTGGGGAGGAAGGGCAGGGAGGAAGCTTTCTCCAGGGAGAAGGACCAGAACCTCATCCCCCTCCCCCATTTATCTCTGTGCTGCTTCAAGCAGGCCCTCTAGGCGGGTGGGTTTCTCCTTAGAAGATCTGCAATCTTTTTGGTTGTTTTGCTCTTAAATGAATGGCGTGTTTTCTTCTATTCCATTTGCTAACGGGCTGTCTGTTGGGAAGCTATGACTCGTCATGGATTAACTTGGAGAGAGGGGTCCTCTCCACACCAATTGCCCACTGACCCTGCCAGGGTTCGAGTGTCCTCATGGGATCTGCTGGCCAGGGAGCTCGAGCTTCCCCCCTGACACCTGCCTCTCTCCTCACTGGCCACAAGTGGGGGCAGCCAGAATGATGCCCAAGACCGAGGTGGCATGGCCTTCCCTGCCTTGTTCCTGCCCAGGGGAGGGGATCCAGTGCTTCCCACGAGGTCTGAGGAAAGCATCCACTTGTGTCTCTTTCCAAAACATTTAAAAATCGGCAGCAATAGGTGTCAGGTGCCTTTTCATTATCTGCGGAGGTGACATACTTTTCTCCTTTGAACCATTAAGGTGGAGCATTATGTTGAGAGATGTGGCCAGATTTTAGTCTCAATATATCATGCTGACTTCACAAAAAGAATTGGGGAGGTTGCCTTGTTTCTGTATTCTCTGCAAATGCTGAAATGCAATTGGAATTGTTTGTTGCTTGAAAGGTGTAGAGAAACTTGGGAAACTGTCTGGGTTTTGCTCTTTTTTGGGGGGGGGGAAGGGAAAAAAATCCGCCCACCCTACCCTGCTTTATTGAGGCCCAGTTAACAAAAAAACCTGCATATATGTACGCTGTGCGTGTGTTCTCTGAGATACGGACACTCCATGAAGTGGCCAGCACGCTGCCCCACGCAGTCAGCGCCAGGAAGGGCCCCGAGGTGCTCATACTCGTCGCTACTGGTCTGCATTAAAAATGTGTTTGGGGCCAACACTGATCATTTCTCTTTTCCTAGAGAATCACCAGTTTCATCCAAGTTTACAGACTTATTTGTGAAGACTTGTGAATCACCCTGGTGAATTCTCTTTCTAGCTGTGTGTGTGGGGGGGTCTTTTCCTTTTCTCCTTGATTACACCACCCACTACAATGTCTATTTTACTACCCGCCTCTCCCAAAAGAAGAACCCGTTTTCCACTGTGCACACTCATTGCACTGTGTTTCTCTTTCGTGATTCACTGATTTCTGCTTCGGCTCTGCTCTTCCCTTCCTGCCGGGTTGGGGGTTCGCACGTGCCCCTCTCCTGACTGCCTGAGATGGAGGACCCGCTCCTTCCTCTGGGGTTTGGTGGAGAGAGACTTTGTGGCCCTAAAGTAAACAATAGGACAGCAGGGGGACCTTTCCCGGAAGAGTTTTGGAAAAGGTGAGGACCCTGGCCCCAGGCCGCGTCCAGGCTCCTGAGTGACTGGTTAGCTGGGAGGGGTCGGGGGTGGGTGATAAGTGTTGGATGGAGTCCAACAAGGAGACCAACCAAAGAGGGCTGTGGGTGTTATGGCTCCAGGTATGTGGGAGTAGGGGACAGAAAACAGGTTTTCTGACACCTCGCTATCTCTAAGTTATCATGACACCTTCATAGGGTCAGAGGCTTTGGGGAGAAAGTGGTGACATTTTTTCACTGAAGATTTCAGATGTAGAGTGGAGAAAAACAAATGGTGGGGGTGGTGGGCTGGGAGGTAGCGAAAAGAGGGGAGGGAGAGCAGGAGGGAGGGAGGAAGAGAGAGGACAAAGAAAAACAAGCAGAAAGGGAGCCATGGCCAGGTGGCTCAGCTGGTTGGAGCGTCGTTCCCCACGCCAAAACCGTTGCAGGTTTGATTCCCAGTCAGAGCACACACCTAGGTTGTGCGTTCGAGTCCCAGTCGGGGTGCGTGTGGGAGGGGACCGACCAATGCTTCTCTCTCACATCGGTATTTCTCTCTCTCTCTCTCTCTCTCTCTCTCTTTCTGTCTCTCTCAGCACTAAAAAGATATCCTGGGGTGAGGATTAAAAAATAAAAGAACAAACACAGAGGAAAGCCAGACACTAGAGCCGGACAGACGGACCGGATTGGGTGCTCTGGGTGGGTGATGGGGAGACCCACATAAGGGAGGGGAGCCAGGGCCTGGCAGAGAAAGGTGGCGAGGAGGGGACAACTGAGGAGAGCGGGGAGCAGAGTCACAACACAGGGACCAGGAACGTGGTCTGGGATGACGAAGGACGCAGACGCGTATTCACTGAACACTGGGCCTGTGTCGATTTTAGTGGCTTGTGTTTTTCCAGGAAATCACACATTCATCCAGACTTACACACTTATCCGTACAGAATTTCTGCAAAGTGCCATCTTGGTTCTCTTCATTCTCTCTGTATCTGTGGTTATTTTCTCTGCTCATTTCTTCATTTGCTAGACAGAGGATTAACTGTTTCATTAGATTGGATCATAGGAAATTCCTGGTTTCTTGGTCAAAAACAGCTGGGTGTCAGCAGCTTCATACATTTCAAACCTAGTGTTATTTACCAGGCATTTTACACCTGTTATCTCACGCAATGTCCCAAATGCGATGTGAGGCCTACCAATTATCACCACTTTGCAGATGAGGCCCAGGAAGCTCAGAGAGGTTAAGTAACTTGCCCCAGAACACACAGCTGATTTGTCACAGAGCTGAGCCGTAAACCCTGATGCCCCTCTCACTCTCCTTTGCAGTCATTAGTATCGTGGTAAATGTCACACCTGTGCACGGCCTTCTCTGCAGGGCATCTGCTCACCCAGGCCAGGGGAGGAGGTCCTGGTGGGCCCCCTGTAGAGGGACAGGCAGGACCCTGTGGTCATGGCACCAGGGACACAGAGCTGCAAGGGGGTGGGGGAGGGGCTCACGCTGAGATATTACTTGAGGGGAGAGCAGGGTGAGGGGGCAAGTCCTTATGTTCTGACACGTTTGGAAATGGGAGGCCCCTGGTCAGCAAGGAGTGGACAGGGCAGCAAGAAAGGAGGTTGGGGTCTGGCTCAAAATACTGGGGAGACAGAGAGGTAGGGGAGGACACTCAAGATGTGATCTGGCTGATGTGACATGGGGAGACCTATGGGGTGACCCCTGGGCACCCCAACTCTGACCCACCTGGTGAGGAGCTACAGCTGGGCTGTGTCTTCCAGGCTGTTTGTCCCTGAGTGGCCCCGACCACGTGAGGGGCACCGTGGGGGGATCCCTGAGCGTGCAGTGTCGGTACGAGGAGAAGTTCAGACAAAATAAGAAATACTGGTGTGGAAAACCATGTCTGCCTCTGGTGAAGAACAAGATTGTGGAGACCACAGAGTTACAGAGAGAAGTGAGGAGGGGCCGCGTGACCATCAGGGACCATCCAGTAAACCTCACCTTCACTGTGACCCTGGAGAACCTCACAGAGAGTGACGGAGGCACATACTGGTGTGGGATCGATGTATCACTCATCCAAAGAGTTCTGGACCCCAGCTTCAAGGTTGTGGTGACTGTGTCCCCAGGTGAGCTGCATGCCCCCTCCCCTTGTCCCAGCGCTGGGCTGCCTGAAGAGCCTCAGGTGAGAAAAGCCGAGGCAGGGATCAGACCAGAGACCTAGAGCAAACTATGAGTGTGAGTGAGTGTGTGTGTGTGTGTGTGTGTGTGTGTAGAGGGAGAGAGAAAGAGACAGTGAGAAAGGGACACTGGGGGGCTTCCTGGAGGAGCTGGCACCCGTACTCAGTCTTGAGGGATGGGAAGGAGCTTGTCGGGTGAAGGGGAGGCTGAGAGAGCCGAGTGTACAAAGGAGAGAGAGGGAGGAGATGCCGTGGGTCAGCCCTGCAGAAGCCCAGAGCTCTGTGGGGGAGGCTGAGGCTGAAGGGGCGGAGCGTAGGGGGAGCTCCAACAAATGATGTGTCAGATCTGCCCCTAAACAGGCACCTCTGGCAGGGAGCACGTGGCAGTGGCTGGCAGGGCACAAGACAGGGTGCAGAGGTGACGTGGGGCCTCTCTGGAGGCCGTGACCTTCCTTCCTGGGCAGGATGGAATCAGGACTCTTGAGGGCAGTAGCAGCGTCCTATTAGGAAACGCACACTTGGCCCAGGACGGTGCTGGGGAGACTCTGGCCATCCTGAGTGAGCATTTTGTGTAAAATCAACCAAAAAGGTGTTGGCCGTGGCGGGAGAGTCAGCGGAGAGACCCCTGGGTCTGACTTGTGTTTCTGCACCAGCATCAGCACCAGCACCAGCGCCAGCACCAGCACCAGCACCAGCACCGCCATCACCTACTGCAGCCAAGACCTCAACAATCACAACCACCACAGCCCGAATTACAACTGTGTCCACAGCTCCGACCACGGTGAAGGCCACTCAGGGACTGAACGGCCCGGATGGCCCTCCCCCGAGCCACGGGTAAGGTCCCTGTGTCCTGGAGGTGGGCCTGCTCCCCAGGAGGAGCACAGGGCAGCCCCCTGCTTCCCTGCCAGCTGGAGCCTCCAGCTGCCCTTCCTTGGCCAGGCCCAGGCCGGAAGCCGCGATGTCTCCTAGCTCGGGCTGTTGAGTCCACGCTGGACCTGCCCTGGGGTCTGAGAGAGACTTCTCGGGGTGTCATGCCGCCAGGCACGGGCTAACTACCTCCGTGAGTGACCCCATGTGCTCCCCACTGTCACCCTCCGCCTCACTGCTCTCACTTTACAGATAAGCAAACGGAGGCTCGGGGAGGCGAGGCGATTTGCAGGGTCACGCAGCTACCAGAGGCAGGCGGGGCTTCTAACGCAGGGTTGTGTGATCCCCAAGTCTTAGGCTCTTCCCTCTCAACGAGTGCTTCTTGACCTTTTGGGGGTTACAAACCCCCGGAGAATCTGACCAGGAAAATGCGCGCAGTCCTAAGTAAGCCACCTCTGGGTTCACCAACACCTCCTGGTGTCCCATGACTCAGTCCCGGCACTGTCCCCAGGCCTTCACACTTCTGACACTTCACACAACTGGCTACAAATTCAGGGGGCCCCCAAACCCCCCTGGCTTTGATAACTGGTGAGATCACTGGCAGAATGCAAGAAAGCACCATACTTACGGTAGCAGTTTTACCATGAAGGACAAAGTTGGGACCAGCCAAATGAAGAGATGCAGAGGGTGGAGTTGGGGGGCCTCCCTGTCCTGGAACATCGAGGTGTCTGACAAGCGGGAAGCTCCTTCAAGCTCTGGTGTCCACAGTTTCATCTGGGATTTATTAGATTGACTGGTCGAACCACAGACCACCTGTGGGAACTCCGTCCCCA
The DNA here is from genome assembly GCF_022682495.2 of Desmodus rotundus. NCBI lineage: Eukaryota > Metazoa > Chordata > Mammalia > Chiroptera > Phyllostomidae > Desmodus > Desmodus rotundus. Next base: position 109,339,046 of record NC_071395.1, read on the forward strand.
GCCCCTCCCCCCCACTCCCCGAAGGTCAGGCTGGCTGGGAGCCCCAAATCTCTAATCCCGCGGTTGTTCCTTCTGGTCGCCAGCCCCATCCTGAGTCATCCTGTCTCTCGGCATACTCTCCAGCAGATGCAAGGGGTGTTCCAATCATAAGAGACACCCTGAAGGTTTAGGGCCTCCCTCCCCAGAGCCAGGGGCAGAGGCCAGTTGGCCTCCTCACGACAGGTTCTTCCCCAAGCTCCCCGCCCACCCCTGAGACAGTCTTCACATCAGGTGGGGTGAAATTCAGGTCCCAAACACACCACTTCCAGAAATGGGCTCTGCAGATATACACGTGGGGGCTGAGCTAGCTGTTGAGGGGCTTAACGATTTGGGGAGAGGGGCAGTGCCACTTTAAGAAAGGCTAGGACATTATGAAGGCCAACTAGGGGTGAAGGAAGGGGCGCAAGCCAGTGAGGGGCCCGAACCCTAACTCATGTCAGTGAGTCTGCTGCGGTTTTTTGCAGCAGTATTTGTAATTGCAAAAGACAGGGAAGTGCCCAGTAGGAGGGACAAGTTAAATACGTGATGGCCTGTCCATCCAGGCAACGGAATCCAGGCAACGGAATTCTGGGCAGCTATGAGACGAGTGGGCAGGGGGGACTTTTATGTGTGCTGACAGGGAAAGAGCTCCAAGATGTAGCATCTTCTGTTTGTTTTTTCCCATCCTTTCCAAGTCCAAGGCTCACTGGGCTTTTGTTTTTTAAGATTTTATTTATTTATTTTTAGACAGAGGGGAAGGGAGGGAGAAAGAGAGGAAGGGAAAGAGCGATGTGAGAGAGAAACATCGATCCATTGCCTTTCCCACACACCTCGACCAGGAACCAAACCTGCAGCCCAGGCATGCGCCCTGACCAGGGATGGACCCAGTGACCCTTCACTTGGTGAAACGACGCCCAACCCACTGCGCCACAGCGGTCAGGGCGCAAGATGCACTGTTAAGTGGAAAACTAGTGTTTATACTGTCCTCACCTGTGTGGAGAAAAAGGAGGAAAATAATGTGCATGCCTGTTTTCTTGTACCCAAATAGAGAGCCTCCAGAAGGTTCTTCAGCATACTGTGTGTGCGTTTCAGGGAACTGGGTAGGGGAAGGAAGGTGCAGAAAGATGTTCTCCCGTTGGTCTGTATTTTTACAAAGCGGGCAAGGCCGGGCCCCGCCCCACCCCGCTCTGTCCTTGTGCCCCTGCAGGCTCCCTGTGCTGCTCTCCTTGTTGGGGCTCCTGTTGTTTCTCCTGGTGGGGGCCTCGCTGCTGGCCTGGAGGATGGTTCGGAGGCGGGTCAAAGGTGAGTTAGCACCCTGTCCCTCTGCCCTGCACCCCAGGGTGGGCGTGCAGCGCCTGTCCTCAGGCTGCATATCCCGGGTGACCCTAGCGAGTGGACCCAGAGCAGGCGACCCCATACAGTACAAACTGGCTATGGGAGGAGGGCCCCTGCAAGGCCGTTCCCACAGCGGGGTCTTGAGGGTGGGGGAGGGGGGTTGCCCTGTGAAGCCCTGTTCCTCTTCTGTTTGAGACCTTTCTGTGACCTCCCATGTCCTCAGGTGTCTGGGCTGCTACAGGACAGTCTCAACCCTCCACCATCGGGCCCTGCCCACCCCTCCCGCCCATCCTTGCACCCTAAAAGGTAGACGTTCCCAACTCCCGGTCAGTCGCCAAGGCTCTGGCCCCAGTCTCGCCTTCTGTGCCTGCGCTGGGCACCGGCCTCCAGCCCTGCCTCCCTCCTGGTGGGCCCTAAGGGCTGCCCTTGGACTTCCTGTCCTCTGGGGCCTTTTCCTGGCCCCCAAAGAGCAACCTGGGGGCCCTCCCGGGCACACCTCTGTATCTGCACTGTCCTGCCTTTTTACACACCAAATCGGCACCACCTGCTTCCTCGCCTGCCTGCCTCCAGCCCGTGCAAACCCTTAAGATCAGGGACCACGACTGGAAAAGGCACATAGTCAGTATTTGTTGAGTTAACATGTCAATATTATTTAGTATTGCCAGCTGCAATGGGCAGCCAGGAAGCTCCAGGCATCCTGTGGTCCAGCCGCTCTCCTCTGAGCTCAGATTCAGGGACCCCATGCGGGAGTAGCGGCACCCAGCCTGGCTCTCGGTGCGTGGGTGCTCAGTCAACACTGGGCGAGTGAACTGAATCAGAAGGGGTGATGTGGCCTTCTCCTTGCTGGCTGGAGGCCCACAGTCACGTGGGACGTGCAGACTTCTGCCTGAGATAAAGTGGGAGCCTGGCGTTTCCTCCCTGGCCTAAGAGTTTTCTTGATTTCCAGAGCAGAGGGTTCTCCAGGGAATCTGTGCTCAGCCTTTTAAGGGCTGCAGTGAGCGGGGAGGGGGTTCTCCCTCCACAGCCGCAGCGCTAACTGGGAGCTGGTACCTCGGGGTGTTCGTGCTGGCGGGGGTAGGGTGAGGGGGGGACCACTGCCTTCCGTTCTCCAGCCCCTCCACCCCGCCAAGGGCCCCAAGCCTCCCCGCCCCCAGCATGGCCCAGGCCTGTGGGGACAGAATGGATGTCAGCCAGTTCCTCTTCCCCATCTGCCACTCCCACTAATTTTTGTGAACCTCCTTTTAAACTTCCGCCCACACATCGACGCTGCCTAGCACGTGGGGATTTTCCCAGCCTGGTTTGCCCCACATCTGTGGGTCCTGGCGATCCCGGCAGTGCCCTTTCACCTAGAAAAGTTCCCCTTTAAAAAAAAGGGGGGGCATGTGATTGTTGTAGAAAATTCAAAAGTAAGTAAAAGCACAAAGGAGGAAATACATTAACCATAATAAGTAAAAAGTAAAATTCCCACCTCCCTGAGAAAACCAACCGCATCGGAGGTCTGTCCTTCCAGTCTTGTTTGACGCCTATTTGTGCACATATTTCTTAAAATGTTGCTTCACACCCTTATTCCTCTTTTAAACCTGTTTTGGGTTTTTTTTGCACTTAAGGTATTATTTTTTCCCAGTGATGAGAGACAGGCTTTCTGTTCAAATATCCGGACTCTCCCGCCCTGGCTTTGCAGGTCTCTGCTCCTGTCTGCCCACCACGTCTGGGCTGTCGTCCCGTGGTCCCCACTCCTCTCCCCTCAGCCACTCCAGTTCCCCCTTCAGCCCACTCTCATCATTCATTCATTCATTCACTCGCTCATGCAGGTGTTCGCTCGCTCGCTCGCTCACTCGCTCACACAGCAAAGCTGTCCTGAGCACCTCCTGTGCGTCAGGCCCTGTGCTAGGTGCTGGGGGTCACTGTCGTTGCCAGGGTCGACTGGGTCCCACCGTCCAGCTGGCGGCTGCTGAACTTCCTCAGTGCCACCTTCCCTTCCCGGCGATGTGCTCCCATCTCTTTGCCGCCTACTCTTTCCGCCCTTCCCCTCCGCACGCCTGGCCCTGCCGCAGGGGTGGGGGTGGCGTGGGTCTGCACGGCACCTGGAGCAGAGTGTGTTCACAGCTCGGGCGCCTGGGTGCGGGTTCTGTCCATCTGACTGAGCAGGCTCAGCAAGCATGTCTGTCGTACGTGATCTTGTGTCTCTGGCTGTGGGTATCTCATCACAGACTTGGGGGTCCCTGCAGAGTGGATAGTGTCTCTCCCTGCAGCATCCATTCCAGATCCAGGGGTGCATTCGGGCTGTGCACATTGCCTGCGGCCCCCAGCTCCCAAGGCCCGGGTTGGAAGGGCCAGGGTGCTCAGAGCTGTGTGCAGAGGCAGGGCTCCTGCGGAGCAGCACTGCAGCTGCAGAAGCGACAGGCCGTGTTCCTGAGCGGTGGTCCCGCAAGCCGGTGGGCCTCCTGCACATGAGGGACAGGCTGCCCCAGGCCAGGGGGCCGCACAGACCATGGTGACGTATGGTTTGGTGCAGTCCTAGGTCCTTTCAAGGACAGTTCCGTTTACTAATTTTAGGGTTTTTTCAAGACTGGTTGCTGAACCGCACCCCCAGCGCTTCTGAGTCAGTAGGTCTGGGGCAGGGCCTACGGATCTGCATTTTTTTTCATTGTGGTTAAAAGCACACGCCATCCTAACTGTTCTTAAGTTAACAGTTCAGTGGTGTTAAGCATATTCGCATGGTTGGCAAAGAGATCCCCAGAACTCTTCCATCTTGCCCGCCGGGCCTCTCAGGTGGGCGTCCTGTCTTCCCTGGGGACGATCTCTGGGAGTTGAGACTGGCTTTGTCTGCCACTCTCCCCAAGCTGGAGCCTTCCTGCTTGTTCGGTGGTTCTTCACTCGCTCTCTCACTCACTCATTCACTCATTCATTCATTCATTCATTCGTTCACTTCCTGATCCCCTACTGCACCCTCTCAACAAACCCTCGGGGTCCAGCCATCAAGCAGATCAGGGAAATCTCTAGGGAAAGGCCTTTGTCCAGATGGGTCACAGGGACCACCGTCCCTGCCTTGCTCTGGGACACACCTCCTCACTCTCTCCTCTCTCTTTAGCTGATAAGACTCCAGAGCCACCCCAGAACCCCAATGAGGTAAGAAAGGCCACCAGGGGGAGTGTTGGTGGCTGGGCGGGGCACTGGGGCGCTGGGGTTGGGCTGTCCCACTGGCTAGTGGAGGTCTGGGGGGGGTCATCGATGGAGGATTGGGTGCTTGCCCAAACAGGAAGAACCACACCCTCCAGATGGGGTCACTGGGGCTTGTCCTGAGCTCTGGCCAATCTGCCCCCCGCCCCCCCTACCACCACCTCCCAGGAAAGCAGAATGAGGGAAGGTTCTTCCAGCCTGGCCACTGGCCTGGGGAGCGTTCACGCATTGTCCAGGGAGGACCAGAGAGGGGGCGGGGGCAGGGGAGGCAGAACAGGAAGCTGGGCCCAGGGCCCCCAGAGCACAGAGGGGAGGGGAGACGTCTGCAGGGAGGCCAGGACAGAGGCCTGTGCAGGGCGGACCGTGGAGGGGCTCCATGGGCAGTCGCCAAGCCGCACCCCTGCTGCCTGCCCCAGGCTGCTCAGCAGAGCGAGCCCTGCTATGCCAACTTGGAGCTGCAGACCTGGTCCCTTCTGGAGGGGCCCACGCGACTGGAGCAGGTGGAGGTGGAATACAGCACAGTGGTGAGTGGGAGGACCCCGGGGTAGGCCGGGACGTCACTGTGGGGGTGGCGTGGTGATCTTGTGTCTCTTTACAACAGAGCCACGCAGGAAATGGGGCAGGTATAGATCCTGCCAGAGCTTGGTGCCGTTGTGGCTGGGTGTGGGCGGGGCTAGGACATGGAGGGGCTATTCAGATGACTGGTGACGATGGCCCTAATAGGTAATAAAGTACCGCTTTTATTAAGCACCTACTGTGTACCAAGGACCTACTGTTAAAGCCCGTGATTGCTTACTCTTTTGGTCCTATCACCGCTCTGGCATCAAGTCTGCTTTTCAGGTTTTCATCAAGGACGTGTAAAGTGAAGCAGTGGAGGAAGTCCCCCAGGCCCCCCCAACCAGCGCTCCCTGCCCTTAGTGAAAGGGGTCAAGCAGAGGCCGAGGACCATGTGGGGGAGATGCTGGGGGAGAGATTTAAGCATCAGACATGTGGCCCTGGGACTATAATGCCCTTGTCTCTCTAACGCAGAGACTCATGACCTCAGAGTGGGCCTCAGGGACCCCTGGCCCTGACGGCTGGGACCGGGTGGGGTGGAGCAGGCGGGTGGACAGGATCCCAGAGCCCAGGCCTTTCAGGAGGAAGAGGGCAGAACAGTGGGAAAGGCTGGAGCCCCCAGCGGAACCTCCCCGTGGTCCCCTTGGGTGTCCCTGCTCCCCTCTTGGGCTGGGGTCCATGATGCCCCTGCCTCTCCCTGAGCCTTGGTCTCTCCCCCAGCGAGCCCCCCAGGAAGACCCTCAGTACACCACGGTGGTGTTCACCTCCCAGACTCAGGATTCTAAGAACAACAGGACCCCCTCCCAGAGGCCCCTGCAGCTGGAACCGGAGTACAGCGAGATCAAGAAGACTTAAGCCTGACTCCAGCCCCAACACCTGGAGTCTCAGTGGGCCGCGGGGAGCCCAGGCCTGGCCCCCAGCCTGCTGCCCTCCATGGTGATCAACAAGGCAGCTGAGCTCCTGTGGGCTATCCCTCTTGCGCTGGGGACCTGCGGGACACCCTGCCATCCTGCTGGCTGTTGTCCCGTCTTCCCTCTGTCTCTCTGCCTCATCGCGGCTGTGTGTGACATCAAACCTCCGTCCCTGGGAGTCCAGGAAAAGATGCAGCTCACATGGGGGATCTGGGCTTGCCGGGGAGTGGGAGAACTGGCAGAAAGCCAGGAGGTCCCCAAGATGGGGACCCCTCACCTCCAAGACGGGGAGACAGCGGCCCAGGAAAGGCTTGCCCGTGGCTGCAAGACCGGCAGCGGGAAGCATCCTCAGGTCCCCTGGACTCTCACGGAGATTTATTTTTCATATAAGAGACATCAATAAAGTTTACAATACCTTAGGAGGGAAATTATTTAAGCAGTGCCTGCTCCACACCTGCGATTCCGTGCTAAGGAAAGCTCCTGCCTGTGACCCCAAATGAGCAGAGTTGCTGGAAGGATCCAAGGGGGTGGGGACATCCTGAGAGACGTCATCCCTGGGCAGGAAAGGGACAGTCACAGTTCATTCTCTCCATGTTGGGGATCTCAGAGCAGCTGCAGATGGCGTCCTGAAGTCTCAGGGGTTTTCTCTTAACTCTGAATAATGTTTCCATCCATTTTAAATAAACAGTTGTTCAAAGCAAGGGGTGTATTTCTCCTAAGTCAAACATTTGTTAGTTTCTATGTGAATGTTTTATTTTATTATTTTTAATTATTTTATTGTTGTTCAATTACAGTTGTCTGCATTTTCCCCCCACCACTCCCCTCCACCCCAGCCAAACCCACCTCCCTCCCTTGCTTCCACCCTCCCCCTTGATTTTGTCCCTGTGTCCTTCAGAGCAATTCCTGAAAACACTTTCCCCCAACCATTGACCTTACAGCCAAACGTGCCCTTCGAGCAGTTTTCTCAGAGACCTGGGCCCAGGGCGTTCAGAAGACTCTTCAAAGGGTAAGAGGCCCCCAGAGGGTAGACAGACAGGCTCTGGTTTGGATCTTCTTCAGATTTTTAATTTTTTGTGCTTGTGTGAGTCATCCCTAGTACTTCCTCTCTCTCCCTCTCTTTTTAAAACATATTTTATTTATTTATTTATTTTTAGAGAGAGGGGAAGGGAGGGAGAAAGAAAGGGAGAGAAACATCCATGTGTGGTTGCCTCTCATATGGCCCCCACTGGGGACCTGGCCCACAACCCAGGCATGTGCCCTGACGGGGAATCAAACCAGCAACCCCTTGGTTCGCAGGCCGGCGCTCAATCCACTGAGCCACACCAGCCGGGCCCTCTCTCGTTTTACTACTGCTCTGAGATGCAGAGGGGGAATACACATGCACACTCACAGAGACACATAGAAACACAGACACCGACACAGGAGCACAGAAAACACAATAAAAGAGAAAGTACTTTGGTGTAGGAAAGTAGTTTTGAAATGCTAACTGGTGGTTTTTGGTTGCTCTCAGCCGTTCCTTGTACTCCATGTGCACACTGGGCTCGCTCCTTCGTTGCTTCAGAGAACGCAATGGTGCAAAAGGAGGCAGAGGATGGGGTTGCTTTCCTCTGCGGTTTCCAAGGCTTTGTGGGGAGAGGAAGAAAGCTGGGCCCTGACCGGGAGCTGCCCAGAGAGCCAGCACAGACCTCGAGGTGCACCAGCCACCAGCGGTAGCAGCTCCAGAAGGACACCGGTCTCAGCGGAGGTGGGCTGGGGCGTCAGAGGACAAACAAGAGAACATAAAACCTCTCCTCCATCCGTTAACACAGTGATGGCACGTTGAAATGGTAAGAGTTGGACTGTATGGAAGTAAATAAAATATACTCCTAAAGTCAGCTTCATTTGCTTCTTTTCTTTCTTCTTCTTCTTTCCTGGGGCATGAGGTTTATTCATCCAGGGGAACACTTAACAGGAATGATAATAGATCAAACTTGATATGGCCCAGCCTTGGAGCACAAAGCAGGAATCCAACAGCCTTGTACCTCCACCCTGTGGCCACATCTGGAATCACACATCCTTAACCGCTCTCTGGTCCTATTGCTTCAGCGGGCTGGACCCTGTAGAAGGAATTCTGTTTTGCAGCTGAGCAGGGGAAGGCCTGAAATGGGGGAAGGGTACTCCCCCTCAGCTTGGCAATACCCCCACCATCCACCCCTTGGATGTCATTGTGTGGGAGGGAAAAAAAATTCTCAATTTCCCCCGAACTTTGAGTTCCCTTATTTCATGCCAACCATCTCTTCCCAGTTTTCTGGATTCTCCCGCCTGACTTCCTAATGTCAAAGGAAAGCACAGCCCCCCCCCCCACACACACCACACCGAGTCGCCCTAACAGACTTGGGGGCAGACAGAACAGGCCCTAAACCTCAGCTCCTCCCTCACCAGCTCCAAGGCCTGTCATTCGAGGCCATCTGAGTCTCGCCTCCTTATCTGTGACCAACAGTGGCCCAGTGGCCGGCAGTGCTTCAGAGAGAGAGAGAGGGGGAGGGAGGGAGAGAAACATCAGTCAGTTGCCTCTTGCATGCACCGCAATGGGGGACCAGGCCCGCAACCCAGGTACGGGCCCTGATCAGGAATTGAGCCAGCGACCCTTCACTTTGCGGACCAACATTCAACCAACTAAGCTACACCAGTTGGGGCTGGGAAGTGCTTTTAAATGTTTATCAACACTTATCTGTTAGCAGGGGAAAAGCTCAAATGAGAATTCTTGAAGAGATTAGTCCCATTAGAAGCAAGCTCTTTAGAAAGGCTCTCCCCACCCCCACCCCCACCTGCTCCTTGCAGTTTTGCTGCCTGTAAGACTTTCCGGGCCAACTCTGATGTATCGCTCGCTGTTCCTGCCTTGAGTTGGGCCCTTTGGACTCTCCCTTTGGCCCCACACGCTGCAAATCTGCCACCCGCCCCCTGTGGCAGATGAATCCACACCACACCAGGTCAAGCGCGACACCGAGGGAGCGTAACGAGTCTCTCTGCAGTAGAACCCAGCAGCACAGGTGGGCTGATTGCAGACAGAGGCGACCTCGGCTGCCCGGGCAGGCTGTGAGACGACTGTTTCCTAGTCACGCAGAGACACTAGTGGTTGAATAGCCAGAGCAGGACGCTAGCGTCCCCTGGGTCCCCTCCGTCCCCTCCATCCCTCCATCCCTCTGTGCTGCGTGCAGGCAGGGAGCTAGGGAGGCGTGCCAGAAAAAAAAGGAGCAGGGAGCTTTGATTGGCAGGGGAATGTGATCACCCAGCTCTGCCTGAACGAATTCAAGATCAAAGCCACCTGCAGATATCAGCTGGCCCAATGGCTCTTCTCGTCCACAAGAGCAGACTGTCCTCACAGGGTGACGAGCATTCCACTCGTCAGGGGGTGAGAGGGTCAAACCTGTCCTCAACTTGTCAGTTATCAGCCTCAGGGGCGGTCAGCTGATCAGAAGGCTGTGGGATCAGGAGGCTGCAGATCAGCTGGGGCGGGGGGGGGCTTAAGAGGGACTTTGCTCTTGGGGAGGCACACGGCTTTGTGTCCTCTCTGCTCTGATGCAACCAGTGGTGGGAGCGGGGGAACAGGCTCCGCAGGGAGAGAGCGGGGATCCAGGAAGCAGTCAGGATTGTCCCAGAACCCCAGAGAAGGAGGGAACAAGGGCCCGGAATCTTCTAACCCCAGAACTTTTGCTTTCACCTGGACCCCAGGGCTGTGCCAGCAGGTGCTGATGCACATTAGCAAGCGCTGGTGACCACCACGGTCACTGCCACGTCCCTGAGGGCACGTGGCCTCTGTCGCTTCTGGCCCTGATCCTGTGGCTTGAGCCACATTTCAGCTGAAGTCCCAGGCTGCTTGCGACACCCCCAGTGCCCGGAAGCCTCCCACGTGGTTAAGGGAGCACGGCTTGGCCCACGGAATCCCACCCACCATGTGGAATCCCATGTGCAGGTGCTCTGTCCACACAGGCAGAGACGCTTGGTGCTCCAGAAGCCGTAGGAGAAGCAGCCCAGAGAAAGCAAGCTGGGGACACAGCGTCTTCCCACCTGCTCCAGGGCCACAGACCCAACAGGGAGCGCTGTTGTCCTTGTGCCCAGGAAATAAAGTCCACCCCGGAGCTCCCTGGGAAACCTGGCCGGGAAGGTGTGTGTGCGGCAGGACTGTCCTGCCTTCCTGGGGCCCTGGCCTTGGGAGCAGCACCTGCCCCCACCATGGCCGTTGCTTGCATCTTGCTTCCTGGGGACAGAGCTGTAAGAGGTTGACTTCAGAAGAAGCCACTCTCTACTTACAGGCATCTGAGGCAAAAAGTCCTCCACGTTCCAGGTCTCTGTGGGAGCCGCACAACCTGGTCCGGGATTAGAGAGGCCTGGATTGGGTGTCAGGACACAGGCCTCCTGTCCCAATTCAGAGTCAAGGAAAGTCAGGGAAATTGAGGCCGGGAGGTGCAGGAATGCACCTGAGTCCACACTACTTGTTCAGAGCTGGGATTCCGGACCAGGCTCTCACTAGACATGAGTCACTTCCTTGAGCTGCATTCCTTCACCTGTGAATGGAGCTAGAGCCCGGCCTCGCCTGCCATCCAGAGCTGCTGGAAGAGCAGGGGGTGGCCGTTTGGAAAGTGGGGTGTGAGCTGGTGCGGCACGGGGCGCGCTCTGGTTATACAATGCTCCTGTCAAACCATGGTAAGTTCCCTCCCGACCCTGACCTTCTGCCCCCGCCCCTCCCCCTGCGCAGTCAACTCTTTCTGACGCCCTCTCGTGGGTTTTTCTCCTTTCTGGTGAATTTCACCTTCGGCACCGTGACTCAGTGAGGTCATGTGGGGGTGACGCTGAGGAGGAAGTGAAGGAGAAGGTGCATGAGCAGCGGGAGGGCTCAGGGCCCCGCAAGTGCTTGGGATGCACCTGCCCCTGGGGTGGGCTGTGGGACCCTGGTTTTGTCTGGTCGGACCAGTCCCCCCAGTGCCGTGGACGTGGATGGAATTCGATGATGCAGAGGTGTCATGGAGCAGCTTTTCCCCGGGGCTGGCCCTCATCCTTGCCAGGGCGGCACCTGAACACCACACGCACACCCAGAGGCACTCACACTCCACCATAGCTCAAGCGAGATGTTTGGGGGACACTCCTCTCTAGGGACTGGATGCTGGTGACCCACGCCCAGGCCATCTCAGGGCTCCTCTCTGGTGTTCTGATTGCAGCTCCCTGGGAGGTCCCCTGAGTCGGCTCAGGAGCCTGGACTCAAACAGATGTCCCCACACTGGGGTCATCTCCAGGCTGGCCTCCAGTGGCCCGCCCAAAGGCCCACCTCGCGCCTCTCGTTTCTGTGTGCTCGTCACCAGATATTCTGCTGCTGGCGCCAGGCTCTTTGTTCGGAATAGAGGTTCTCAACCTTGGCACTATGCCATTTTGTAAACGTGATCGTTCAAAAGGACACAGTTGATACACTGTACCATCTGCCCTTTTGGAGCACACAATCCAGCGGCTCTTAGGACACTCACAAAACTGTGCGACCACCACCAGTATCGAATTTCAGAACTTTTAAAAATAAATATATTTTATTGATTATGCTATTACAGTTGTCCCATTCCCACCTCCCCCCCCCCTTTATTCCCCTCCGCCCTGAGCTCCTCTCTCTCCAGCATTCTGCTCCTTTAGTTCAAGTCCATGGGTCATACATATAAGTTCTTTGGCTTCTCCATCTACACTATTCTTAACCTCTCCCTGTCTATTTTCTACCTACCATTTATGCTACTTATTCTCTGTACCTTTTCCCCTTCTCTCCCCCTCCCACTCCCCTCTTGATAACCTGTGATCTCCTTTTCTGTGATTCTATTCCTGTTCTAGTTGTTTGCTTAGTTTGTTTTTGTTTTTGTTTTTGTTTATGTTTTAGGTTCAGTGTCAATAGCTGTGAGTTTGTTGTCATTTTACTGTTCATATTTTTTATCTTCTTTTTCTTAGATAAATCCCTTTAACATTTCATATAATAAGGGCTTGGTGATGATGAACTCCTTTAACTTGACCTTATCTGGGAAGCACTTCATCTGCCCTTCCATTCTAAATGAAAGCTTTGCGGGATAGAGCAATCTTGGATGTAGGTCCTTGCCTTTCATGACTTGGAATACTTCTTTCCAGCCCCTTCTCACCTGTAACGTTTCTTTTGAGAAATCGGCTGATAGTCTTATGGGAAGTCCTTTGTAGGTAACTGTCTCCTTTTCTCTTGCTGCTTCTAAGATTCTCTCCTTATCTTTAATCTTGGATAATGTAATTATGATGTGCCTTGGTGTATTCCTCCTTGGGTCCAACTTCTTTGGGACTCTCTGAGCTTCCTGGACTTCCTGAAAGTCTATTTCCTTTGCCAGATTGGCGAAGTTCTCCATCATTATGTTTTCAAATAAGTTTTCAATTTCTTGCTCTTCCTCTTCTCTTTCTGGCACGCCTATGATTCGGATGTTGGAACATTTAAAGTTGTCTGGGAGGTTCCTAAGCCTCTCCTTATTATTCTGAATTCTTGTTTCTTCATTCTGTTCTGGTTGGCTGTTTATTTCTTCCTTCTGGTCCATACTGTTGATTTGAATCCCTGTTTCCTTCCCATCACTATTGGTTCCCTGTACATTTTCCTTTATTTCACTTAGCATAGCCTTCACTTTTTCATCTAATTTGTGACCATCTTCAACCAGTTCTGTGAGCTTCCTGATGACCAGTGTTTTGAACTCTGCATCTGATAGGATGGCTCGGGAAGAAGCCCTATCCTGGTGAGCAGTCCTTCCCCTCCCCAGCCCCTAGCAACCACTCACCTACTTTCCATCTCCCCAGACTGACCTCTTCTGGACACTTTGTATAAGTGCGATTGCACAGCAGGCTGCCTTTCACGTCTGACTTTGTTTCACTCGGTGTGATGTTTCTGAGGCTGATTCGCGCTGCAGCCTGGGTCCGTATTTTGTTCCTTGTTAGGGCTGAGTAACATTCCACTCTGTGGACACATCGGGGTTTGCTTGTCCATTCAGTGACGGATGGGCATTTGGGCGTTTCTACCTTCTGACGACTGTGAGTAGTGCTGCTGTGAACATCCATGCACACATTTTCCCGTGGACACACGGTTTTATTTCTCGTGGGTGTGCCCCTAGGCGTGTAAGCGCCGGCTGGTGTGGTGACTCAGTGTTTGACTTTATTTAACTACCAACATTTTGGGTAATTGACATTTTGAGATAATTCTTTGTTGTGGAGAGATGCCCTGTGTGTTTAGGATGTTGAGCAGACTCCGTGACCTCTACCTAGTAGGGGCCAGTAGATGCCACCTCCAAACACACACCAACTGTGACAACCAAAATTGTCCCAGGTGGTGCCAGATGTCCCCCGTGGGATAGAAATCACCCCAGGTGGAGAACCTCTGGTTCAGAGGGTTTCTTTGGCTTTTTAAGGTAAAGTCAAGCCATGACATTGGGCCTTGGGCCTGGAAAAGATTCTGTGTGCATGTCTGAACTTGAATCTGTGTTAACTTCTTGCAGAGCTGGCCCCCCACCCCACACACCGTCACACAACCAGCCACCCCGTTTTTCTGTTGTTTCCTCCTTTTCTTATTTAGCATCTATTTGGTAACTGCCGTCCCAGGTGCCACCTGCACCCAGGGGACAGGGAAGTAGACTAGATAAGCTTTCCTCTTCCTCCTTTTGCCTTCATCACCCACAGAGCAAGCATGCGGCAAGAGCTCCGGCATTCTAGAAACTAAATGAAAGGTCTGTGAGAAGCCCTTAAGCCCAGGCTCTCTCTGTACACAGGACATTTGGAGGAGAGGAGCAGGGGTCACAGAGAAGACCACGGCAACGTGGGGACCAGACTCCACCTGCCCTGACCCTGCCAGGGGCCCCTTTGCTCCTGTCGTTCAGGATGGGGCCGACACGGCCGACCCCAGCTTTCTCCCAGCGCCCCATGAACCCGGCCTTACCCAACGATGGGCACGTCCACGGTTGTTTCATTTTTATGTCAGTCCAACAAAGTTTATTTTTAAGTCTAAAGGACCCAGGAGAGTTACCCAGGAGAGGGAAGACTAAAAGTTCCTCCCATCACCCATCCTGATTTTACTGGCAAAAGCTCTCAGTCTCCTTAGCATGACATTTGATGACTCGCACCTGCTCCTCTAGCCTCGTGTCCCCTCCTCCTGACAACCCGCCGTGTCCTTGAGTTCCCTCATGTCTTTGTGCTGTATATGATCCCCCTCTGTCTGGGGTGGGGGGGAGCTTTCCTCTTTCCCTGCCTGGGAGATACCCGTCATCCTTCCCAGGTAAAATGTCACACCCTCTGTGAAACCTTTGCCGGTCATCCTGGAACAAGGTGGCTGTCACCTGTTGACAACCACCTCTACAGTGGTGCCCGATGCTGGCATAGCCCTTGTCCCTGGAGTGGGGATCACTTGTGACCGCGAGTTCTTTGAGTGCAGGAGAGATATCTTGTTCATTCTTGCACCCCCAGCTCCCAGCTCGCTGCCCGGCACACAGGAGATGCTGCTGTGTGCTTGCGTAGGGCCGTGTTACTATGTCGCCGGATTTCCCTCAAGCCCTCTCCCCTTGAGAACTGGACAGGCCCACCCCAGGTCTCCACCCCGTCCCTCAGCTCCAGGAGGCTGAGAGGGAGCAGGGTTGGGGGCAGCCTCTGAATCTCCCGTCTCCAGCTCCTGCCTCTGCTGACATATAAAATGTGAGATCGATTTTAGTATTATATTTGATTCAACCCAACACACTCAAAATACTATTTCAATGATACTGGAGAGATTTTAAATTCTTTTTTTTTACATAATAATTCTTTAACACCTAGTGTGTATCTGATACTCACCACACGCCTCAACACAGACCGGACACATCTTCAAGTTCACAACGGCCACGTGCAGCCAGTGGCTGCCGATCGGTCCGGATGCTGGTTACCCAGCGCCCCCTCTCCAGTCCAGATCTCCTTGGCGTTTCACTTTCATCTGTTCTCTCCTCGCACCCCCTCCAGCTGTGTCTTACTTTCAAGGACAAGAAGAAGCAATGGTGCCCTGGCCAGGGAGCTCCGTTAGTTAGAGCTTTGTCCCAATGCGCCAAGGTTGCAAGTTCGATCCCCAGTCAGGGCACATACAGAATCAACTAAGGAGTGCATGAATAAGTGAGACAACGAACCGATGCTTCTCTCTCTGTCCCTCCCTCTCGCTCTCTAAAAGCAATGATCATTTTTTTTTTTAAAAGAGGAGGCAATGGTGACAGAAATGCTCAAAGAGGAAACAGTGACAGAAAGCTTCAGAGCTGGGTTGAAAGAGTGCCGATAAGCTTGGCTACGAGCTTTATGTTAGTATAAAATAAGCAGATTGCTCTCCAAGTTCTGGCGTGAAAACTACAGAACGTGGTCATTCCCCATCTCACACTATCGCCCTGGTTCCCAGTCACAGCGCCCTCCCCTCCAAGGTTCTCCTTCGCTGTCCCTGCGGTCAGGTCCGCAAGGTGGAGATGCTGCCCATCTCTGCCATTCGGTGATCAGGGCATGATGTTAGCGCTGGATTTCTTCCCTTCCCATCTTCGCTCTGTCTGAATCACTTTAATCAGCGTTCTTCTTCTCTTTGGAGCAGTGATGTCATGTGACGGGCGGTGGAGACACCTGTGGTTCTGGGGACAGGTCTGTGGCACTACGATGGAGAGAGGCTGTGTGTCCTCCCTTATCCTGGTCACGCGGTCCATGGGGGCCCCCAGTGCTGGTTGGTGTAGGTGGGAGATCACAGCCCAGCCAGGGTCCACACAGGTACACATCACCAAGGGAGACACCAGAAGACGCATGCAGAAGTCCCCAATCTCTGCACGAACTGGAGGGCCAGATGTTGGAGGGCATCTGTGCCACTCTCTATAAACAGGCGATCGCTAGTGGGTGTGTGGCGACGGCTGAGATTCCACTGGGCATGGCCATCGGAGGGTCAGGCTGGGTTCTACCACCGCGTACAGACTGGGGCCTCCAGCCTCTGCCCTGTGAGCTTCTGCAGCTTCCTGCTCCCAGGCCCATGGGCGCAGGGCCCCATCTTTCTTTGATGGATGCCACCTGAGGTTAGGACACACCCTCCCTGAGAACTCCTGTTCTCAGGAGAGCCAAGCTCAAGGCCATGAGCACTTGAGGGCCTGTTGTTTCCCAACAAATCTAGAGAAATTGGCGGCTGAGTCAAGTCTTCATACTTTTTTTCCTTTTTGGCCAGAGACGCAGTCACCGGGGTTGACCCCTGCATGAGAACTAATGCCACACCTGAGCTGTGAGGAGCTTGTACCCTCGTGGGGCCTTCTGTTTGCCAAAAGGAAGCTGCTATTGCCCTGGCGGATTCTGGCCTGGGAAGCTGAGGAGGGGAGGAAAGGGTCAAGCTCCAGGGCTGCAGGTACAGAGCACCCAGGTCTTGAGAGGTGGGTCTGAGAGGAAGGAACTTATGTGTTCGCGTAGACCAAGGCGAGGGACCCAGGAAGATGTGACGTGAGCCAGAGACCAGAGGGGACTTTAGGGAGGCTTCTGTAGTAGAGTCCTGGTCACTCTCTACCCAATGTCTTCTGCCCCACACCTGAGTCGGAGCCAGCCATGAGACACCAGGGGAGACCTGGTAGCTGAGGCTCTGGGCAGTTTCTCAGGAGAGGCGGCCCAACTGTTTTTCTCAGAAGTCCTGAGTCAGGGAAAGATCACTGTTTGCTCCGTACTCGCTGGGGCAGGGGCAGCCACAGGCTGAAGACCAGGCCGAGACCATGACGCAAAGGCAGGAAGGAACTTGCATCAGCCAACCCAGGGGCATCCCAAGGACCAAACCGACCGACTAAAAGCCCAAATGAGATAACGGCGAAACCAGAGAGGAGGATGTAGCTACTCCGGAGCCAAGGCCGCCACAGGGAGGCCAGAGCTCTGGGATGCACTGCAGAACTGGGGGGACAACAGACTCAGAGGCTGAGCAAGAGCAGCGGCGCCTGAAACATCACTTTAGATCGGGGTTCTAAAAGGGTCTCCGTCCTCGGCACAACGGGAGACTGGGAATCACCTGCCTGTGAGCAAAGGGAAATAGTTCACAAGCAACAGTGGAAACCCATCTCCGAGGGAGGGAGGGGGTAGGTGGAAGCGGAAGAGGGCGTGGGGAGGCTAAATGGTCATGGAAAAAAATGCAATAGAATTTTAAAAAATTATCTAAAACACCTGTCTCCATCGCAGTTTCAGGTGGAAAAAGTTATTAACAATCATCACATTAATATATAGTATCCTTTGAGAATTGTTAAGTATGGGCCTGGGATTCAGATTTCCACAGAGTTAGGGAAACCCTGAGCAGGGAAAATGAGATTGCAATGCTGCCGGGTGACTGTCACCCCTTGGTGACCAGCAGAAGCAAACACAAATGCCTTCTAGAGGGACACAGCCTCAACCCGCAGATCAAACCGAGCTGACCTCGAGCTCCCAGCCCGGGGTTTCCAAGTACGGAAGACGGGAGTCACCGTGAGGGGGAGTGAGCAGAACCGAACGATAGATTTCAGTCTCCAAAGATTTCTGACGTCAAGATGATCTGAAGAATGTAAAAGGATGTCTCCTAGGCTTAAAGAAACGTCAGCGGGCATTGAAAGTATGGCGAAGCATGCGGAGACTGTTCAAACTCGGCCGGGCAGGTGTGAAAAAGGGCCCTGTGGAGCATCTTGAGACGGCAAATGAAACAACTGAAATTAAAAACACCGTGGTTTGCCGAACAGCAGGCCGGAGACTGCAACAGGCGTCGTGATCAGGACAGATTCCCCAGAAGCAGATGGAGCCGTGGAAGGGAGGTCAGGCCACGTGGAAGACAGGGCAGCGGACCTACTGTGTGTCTAATCCAGTGGCTCCCCACCAGGGTGATCTTGCCCCCAGGGGACACTTGGCAATGTTGGGAGACGTTTCTCTGGTTGTCACACTTGGTAGGGGGGGGTGCAGGGCAGGATTCTACTGACTCGGAATTAAATGGGCCCAGCAGCTCTTCTTCCCTGCGAGGCTCTGCACCTGATGCCTGTAACGGCCAACTCCACTGAGCCATAATTTGTACTAAGATGGAATTCACTGATCGGAAGCATGTGATCAGCTGTGCGCTTCATTCTTCTGCACTCGCGGTTGATGGTGGGAAGTGAGGATTGGCCGTAGAGGCTGCCTTTCTCGTCCCATTCCTAGTGCCGGGCGTGGAGCCAGGTCTCAGGAAACTCCGTTTCCAGCTCTGCATGGGGACCCAGGTAGCTCATCCTGGGCCGTCACCACTGAGCACTTCCACCTGAGAGATCTAGAAGCTCCTCTTTGATTTCAGCTTAGTCCTCACCCACCCATCCAACTCTTAAAGAGAAAGTGGCTTATGTCTCAGAACCAAGGTATAAACTAGGTAGGGAGCTAGCCTTGAGCTCAGCCTCGTCTTGGGGACCAACTGAGCTCATCAGCATATTTTTTCCATGTGATTTTTGTTTTGCCAGCCAAACCAGACAGGCATCTTCTGAGTCTGTGTTATTAATGGCCCTAGATCCTGTGTGGTCTGCCTTCAGGTAATTTTACGTTAATTTGTGTCTCTGCCAGAAGCTGACGTCCTGAGGGAACTCTCCCACTGCCTGGAACTTGGGGACCCCCTCTCTCCCATCCCACCCCTGGAAGACCTCACACAGCCCCTGTGGTGCCGGCTTCATGGACCCCACCGAGCACGGAGGACTGCGAGGGAGCCGGCGGGTCTTCTTTAACCCCTGACCACTCCGTGAGGCAGCTTCCGTGGTCATCTCTGCGTCACAGAGGATGTTCAGGTTTGCCCTTGAGCCATTCTGGCGGGTGTGTGGTGGGGTCTCGTGCTTGCTTCAATCCCAACTGTGCTTTCTAAGTCATCTCCCCAGGGGGGCCCCCCCAGGGGAGCCTGTGAGCCCCCTCCTCAGCTGCAACCTTCCGCTGCAGAGATGGAAGGAGGGCAGCTGAAATGAGAGCCGGCTCTTGCCTTTCAAGCTGCATTAATAGCAGGAAACAGCAAGAGGCTCTCTCATTCACTGAGTAGTCAGTGTGCGCCAGAGACAGTGCCTGCACCTGGTGCGTGCTTCACTACTCACATTTGTTGAATGAATGAACGAACAAATGAATGAATGAATGAATGAATGGATAGGGATCTGACATGGTCCCAATCTCATGTTTTCCATGGGAACAGCAACCTCGGTCCTAACTCCCCAAAAGGTCATCCTTGGGGCTCCCCACTGGACAGCTCGTCACCTGCTGGGGACTGACGCTGACCTCTGAACCCAGGACACCGCCTGTCCTGGCTGTGCTGAGCTGGCCCCGGACGTGGCGCTGTGCTGATGACACAGCATTCATTCATGAGCCTGGTTGGGGGGTGGCAGGAGGTAGGCAGGGACCTGGCTATGGACGCCAGGGTCCTAAGCTCAGAAAAGGCTGGAGGAAAGGTGACCCGCAGATGAGGAGCTGGGATGGAGAGGGCGCAGGGCCACAGATGGTGCCCTTCCAGCAAGGGGATGGCAGCTGGTGCTCAGAGGGACCCTCGGTCTGGGTGGAGACTTGGCTCCCCAACTCCCAGGAGACAGGGGTCCACAGTAAGGACATAAGCAGGCCCAGCCCCGAGGATCGAGGCCAGGCAGATAAGCGAGGCACAGAGAGAGAAGCTTCAGAGAATAGGTGAGGGACGTGCTGGAAACTCTTCCCTTCAGCCTCATTTATTGAGAGAAGGCCATTCAGGATGTATCCAGCCTCGAGAAGAAAGAGCCAATGCCCCAGGTCCTGGCAAGGGGGCCCTTCTCACTGGCCCTGCTCTGACCAGCTTCTCCCTGCCCTCGGTAAACTTCCTGTGTGGTCACGTAGCTGCTCAGAAGTGAAGGCTGGTGAGGAGGAGGAGGAACTCATGGGAAGCAGAAGTCTCGCTTCCCTCTGAGAAAGATGTGCACCAGCTCGATCCACTTCTTGACCTCCATCTCCTGATGCCTGGGTGCAAGGCACGCTGAGTCCAGCACATGAGGACTGTCCTTGCCCACAGCTGCTGATGGGCATGTGGGCTCCTGTGCCAGGCTCCTAACGGAGGCACATTTGCTAGAAAGCGCTCTTCCAGCTCTAACTTATTCAATGTCTATCTTTCCCCTTCCCCAGCCAGTGGGCATGTTGGGCAAGCTTTGCTTGACAGTTTCATTGGAACCCAAGGGGCAGTTGCCAGAAGTGGGAGTGGGGGTGGGAGGGTGTTCAGGACAGAGAGACAACAGATGTCCACTCCAGTGGATTCTCTTGGGAGACATTGTAACAGTAACAACTCAACCATAGTATCTCCAAAGACATCGGGGAGCTCATTGCATGTCCACAGTAAGAAACTGTGGGAGGAGCGTGGGCACTAGGTTGGCCCCTCACCCACGTGAGCCAGCTGGGGACAAGCTGGATGCTGGCTTTGCCTTCCGTGGTGGAGCTGCTGGGTCACCCTGAGTCTGGCTGGATCTTCGGGAGGTGGGATCCAGCAAACAATCCACCGAGGGGGCCTCTGGGGCCCTGGACTGTGGGCCAGCTCCCCAACAGGGTGGCGAGGCCAAGGGTGTTGTTTCTGTGGGTGAGGCGCTTGAATGGGGCAGCACTGTTTCCCAAGAGAGTTTTCATTACTAAGATTATTTTGATGACACCATTTAAGACAGGCAACATTATTTCCCCCCAGACAGTTTTCTTTTTTAAATCCTCACCCTCCGGTGCCTCCTGTAGGTGTCCCACCTGGGGGTGGAACCTGCAGCCTAGGTATGTGCCCTGAACAAGGTACAAACCCACAGCCTTTTGGTGCACTCCAACC
Source organism: Desmodus rotundus (assembly GCF_022682495.2). Classification (NCBI taxonomy): domain Eukaryota; kingdom Metazoa; phylum Chordata; class Mammalia; order Chiroptera; family Phyllostomidae; genus Desmodus; species Desmodus rotundus. The sequence continues at coordinate 109,359,824 of NC_071395.1, forward strand.
AAGTGAATTGCACCAGCCAGGCTCCCTCGAACAGTTTTAATTAACCTTGTTTTTTAAACAGATTTTTAGAGAGAGGGGAAAGGAGGGAGAAAGAGAGGGAAACATCAATGTGTGGTTGCCTCTCATACGCCCCCAGCTGGGGACCTGGCCCCCAACCCAGGCATGTGCCCTGACTGGGAATCGAACCGGCGACCTTTTACTTTGTAGGATGATGCCCAACCCACTGAGCCACACCAGACAGGGCTGAATTAGCCTTATTTAAACAGTACTAAAAGAGACAACATCATTTCCTCAGGTTTTACGACTCCCTCCTGGCCCTCAGGTAGTGTCTGAGGCCCAGCTGCCCCACGGGAGACCTGAGCAGTCATGCTGAGCTGGGGCCCCAGGAGGTGCCCCCGCCCTGAGGTGTGGGGGTGCAGGGGGCTGGGGAGCCAGGATGCAGGAGGAAGAGGAGGCGGGGGAGGCAGAAGGCCAGCCCTGCAGCTGGGCCCAGCGAGGCTCCCCATCCCTCCTCGGAGACGGGTACTCAGAGCGGTGCCCCGCTGGGCAGAGGGCTGTCCATGCTCTCAGGCCCCAGAACTAGGAACTTGCAGAATCGCCCTCTTCGGTGTGTGTCCTCCTGGGCAAGAGCCATCAAACCCCAGCTTGGTTAGCGAAAAATAATAATAATAAATTTAAAAACTTAATACATTTATCAGAAGTTCAGGCGTATCAGGCACAAAGGGAACACCCTTTGTTTGGTCTCAGGAATGACAGGAACCAGGGACCAGCCAGGGCTCCATCTCTGTCCCTCTGCCTCTCCCATTCCTGCTGCTTCTCCCTGTGTTTTGGTCCCTAGCTCTGTGCCCGGGCTCCTCCAGCAGTGAGGACACAGCTGTCCGAACTTGGGCTCCACCCCAGCAGCTAGTGACCCGACCCCTGGGGGTGGGACGGGCTGTTTTCTCCCTGAGGAAGTGGAGCAAGGTGCTGGCCCTGCTGGCAATGGCAACGCTTCAGGAACAGCCGAGCTGTGTCCCTGAGCTGTGCAGAGCAGGCAGGGAGGCGGCCAGCCCCCAGGGGACCCAGGGGTGTCCGAAGGGTTCCTTCCCCAATCCATTGTCTCTCCTGGGAATAGGGTCCAGGCTCAAAAGGGTTTTTTCACCCGTCTGTCTAAGGGGCTGTCTGTGGTCAGGTCACAGGACAAGGACAAGTTCGAGTAGATGGGCTCTTCCCTCTGCTCCTCGGGGGCGCTCCGAGGCTCCTTCAGCCAGAGGACAGCACCGACCAAGAGCAGTAAGATGGGCACCTTCACGAACACCAGGAGCATGTAGTGGTTCCTGTCGGAGGGACAGAGTGGACAGAGGGGTCAGGGACCTGGGCCCCTCCAGGGCCTGTCATTCCCAGCACCCACCCCACCCTGCCCCATGTGAGTTTCCTCAAGGGCTCAACCCTGACAGCTCCTCCGAGGTCACCTCAGCTCCTTGGTTTTGCTTAGGACAGGGCCCAGCTCCTTCCAGGGCTCCTGTGCCCAACGGGCACTGCAGCTCAGGAGCAGTGCTACTGTCACCCAGGACAGGCTGCTGGCCTGTGTCCTCGCTGCTCCGCTGAGTCACTCTCCTGCTCTGTGGCACCTGACGCCTTGTGTTGTGGGGGTCTGTGTCTTACCCCCCCTTGGCACCCACCAGGCCACTGAGCGGGGGATAATGCCACAGAGCAGCGCTTGGTGTTCCTCGGAGCGGTGCACTGGTGAGGGCAGGGCAGGTGAGGAGTGAGATGGGCCAGGGCTCTGGGCCTTGACACTGCCTGTGACAGGTGACCACATTGGGTCCCTGGGCTCGGCCGCCCCATGGGAGAGGCCCCAGGTAAGGACAGGAGAAAGGACCGAAGCTACTCACCGGATGTGGGAGCCGAATGACACCTCTGCGTGGTTGTTCAAGGTGTTCCTGGATACCACGTTCTCTGGGGGGAGCAGAGGCACAGGCAAAGTCGGCCACAGGTTCTTGGCACAGACTAGGAGCTGGTGCGTGACACACGCTGCCGCCCCTGCCCTGCCAGCCCCCACCCACCATGAGACCCCCACCCCCCCTTGCCCTGGATTGGGAAGCTTGGTTCCTTTGGAGACGTCCCTTGGGCTTCTCCCCTTTCTATCAGGTCATCCGAATCTCAAACATGATTATTGTCCCCATCATTTTCAGGTGTGGCAAGAAGAAATACAAATTAAATGGGAGTAGGCACTTGAGTTTATCCTGAGGAGAGAGAGAAATCTTTATATAACCTCCCCACTTCCTCCTCTGAGTGGGACTGTTGGTTTGGGGGGAAACCCCTGGTCTTTTGTTCAGACAGGGCTCAGGGACAGACAGTTCTGGAAAGGGGGCCTCTCGTTACTGGGGTGGTGAGGGGGAGGAGCCCCGAAGGCTGGTGGATAACAGGGCACACTCTGGTTTAGCAGTGAGTGAACAGCGACCCCAAGGAATGGAACATCTTTATGGGAAACTGTGAGACAGTTTATGGCAAGCTTGGTCATGGGTTCCCGAGACCAGCCCGGCACCAAGCACCCACGATGCCCCTTGTATCTGAGTCCCAGGTCTGGTGCTCTGCACCACCAAGCCCCACCTCTGGTCATTCTGGGAGCTCCGGGCTGAGCTCCAGGTGACTGCAGTCACCACGGCTCCTCAGGAGGCCGCTGATCACCTTACCTAGGCTGGTGCCTCCCAGCTCCCGCCCCAAGACCTCTGTTCGCCTTTCTCCCTAAAGCTCCACATGGGGCACACTTTCAGCCGGTCTGGGTCCCTGCCCACCTGTTTTCATCAATCCCATCTGTGTCCCCACAGATCTTGGCTTCCCCTACTGGGTGGCCCTGGGGACGTTTTGCTTGGCTGGTCCTCTCTGAACTCCACTCCACCCTCGGCAGCCCCCAGCTCTCTGGGGCTGCGGCCCTAACAGCAGTGCGCGGGCCGCTGGGCCTCAGTGTCTCTCCCTTTTCCACCCCACACCCCGCATCTGCCTGCCTGTCTCTCGGGCCCTCTCTCAGTGGTTCTCAGGACCTCAGCCAGGAAGCAGGGTGGCAGGGCCCCCCCTCTTCCAGTCCTGAGCAGCAGGGCTGCAGAGGGGAGAAGAGGAAGTCCTTACCTGGGACAACCATCACCCGAACAGGTGTTCCAGGGTCAGCTCTAGGCTTCTTAATCCCACACCAGTACGTGTCATTGTCGTCTCTCCTGAGGTCCTGCATGGTCACCATGATTGAGTGGTCTCTCCGATTGTCCCTGATGGACACCCTGTCCTTCTTCACTTCCTGTAATCCCTTGGTCTCAACGAGGACCTGACAATAAAGCCACTGTGCTCCTCGACACCAGTACTTCTTGTAGGTCTCCCATCCTGGCCTGTAGCGACACTGCACCATCAGCGAGCCCCGCTCCCAGCCGCTCACGGACTCTGGGCCTTGGATGGAAAAACAGCCTGGAAAACAGAATCCCGAGATACAGACCCTGCTCCACTGAGCCAGGCCTGGCCTGGGAGGACCCTGGGCTCAGGTGGCTCCAGCCTAATGTCCACTGGGCCAGGGTCCCCGGCCTCCTTGCACTTCCCACAGTGGCTGATTGCAGGCGGCCGGCGTGATGTCACTGGACAGAGAGTTGTCCTTGTGACCCAGTGTGAGCTGCTCCAGCACACCCCAGGGACGGGTGGGGGGCGGGAACCCAGTGCTCTCTCTCCAGCCTTCATCTCGCCTCGTTCTAGTCCGTCCCCGCGGAGTGATCCTCTGGGTCCGTGGTTTCGGTGTTTGTCCTCGTGCGGATAAATCCCAAATCTGTTATTTGCAGCCCAGATTAGCTCCAACCTACCATTTTCTAATACACTCGTGATCCCTCCTCTGGGAGAAGGTCCACATGGACAGACTAGCAATGGCCTGATGGAAGGGGGATAGGTTAGACCGGCGTGTAAGCTGCACGGGCGTTCCACTGTCCTGTCGGTCAGGTGACTCCAGTTAAACTGACTGTGGTCAGGTGCACTCTCCATCCTTGGCAATGGCCACTGGTGCCTTGGTTCCATGGAAACGAATAAGCTCAGAGAAGCACAGCAGAAGTCTCTCTTGACCTGCTCATAGCCCCCGAGTCTCGGGGCCAGGCTGGGGGCCAGAGAGCAGGATATCTCTGTGTAGCCCCAGGAAGGTGCTGCCTCCTCACACCTCAGACCTTCAGCCTGAAGCTCTTTCAGTAAACTTGGAGGTTTGCATGTGTGGTAGGCAGAATAATCCTCCCCCAAAATGTTGACGTCCTAATCTTCCAAATCTGTGGATATGTCATCTTATATGGCAAAAGGGCCTTTGCAGGTGTGATTAAATTAAGGGACATCATCTGGATTATCCAGGTGGGCCCAGTGCCATAGTGCCATCACCAGGGTGATGTCAGAATGAGAGAGGGCTGTGGAGAGGGGGCCAGGGGTCTTGAACCAAGGATGCGGGCAGCCTCTAGAGGCTGGGAAAGGTGAGGAAACATCCCTCTTCAGAGCCTCTAGAAGGAATGGAACCTGCCTACACCTTGATTCGAAGCTACTCGGACCATGGTGGGCTTCTGAACTAAGATAATAAATTTATAACGAAGTATTCAATCTGCAGAACTGACCTCACGCTCTTGAACCAACAACTGCACCAACACACCTCCCTAGGAAACCTGGCGTCTTCCTCGAGCCCGGCCCTCCTCCTCCCTCCACGACTGCCTGGTGACTGGTGTAGCCACGTCTACCCCAAAAGTGCTTCTCAGAGTGATCTTCTTCTTTCCTTCTCTGCGGTTGCAGCCCATGCGGACGGCACGGCAGAGCAGAAAGAGAAGGACCTTTGGACACAGAGAGACGCGTCTGCCACGAACATGTTGGGAAACCCTGGATGAGTCTTGCTTCTTTGTGTGTAAAATGGCAGTGCCGCGTTGCACCTTACACGTTGTTATAGCCTGGACTGTGTCGAACCCTAGACACCCAGGGGTCGCTCCATCAGCAATAGGCTGTCCACAGGTCAGGTGCTCATCTGGTGCATGGGTCATGGCCATGACACCTGGAGAGGCTCTCCCCCTCCTGCAGCTCCATCCCCCAACCTCCCCTGTGTAGGGCTGCCGGAGCTATGTCCTGAAATTGTCCCTACCTAGTCCTCACCTGCAATTGCCGTGAGCACTTCAAAATCTTTCAGGAAGCAGCCTAAGTGTCCACCAGTAGACAAATGGGCATAAAGATGCGCTCCCTACATACGGTGGAATGTAAGTCAGCCATAAAAAAAGGACGAAATCTCACCATGTGCGATGACATGGATGGGCCTGGAGGGTATCATGCTGAGTGAGATGCGGCAGACAAGGACAAATGCCGTATGATCTCACCTAGATGTGGAACCTAAACAACAAAGTAAACAAGCAAACAAGACAGAAACAGGCTCAGGGTGAGCAAGTAGATGGTTGCCAGATAAGAAGGGGGGGGGATGGGTGGAAGGGGAAGGTATTAAGAAGTACCAATGGGCAGTTACCAAACAGGCGTGGCAGTCACAAACTACAGCTCGGAGAACGTGGTCTGCAACACGGTAATACCTGTGCGCGTGTCAGATAGGTGCTGGATTTATGGGGTGATCACTGCATAAGGCCTATACATGTCTGATCACTACGTGGTACCCCTGAAACTAACGTAATATTGCATGGCAACTGTAAGTGAGAAATCACATTGTTTCTAAACACTGAATTTTTAAAAAATAAATACATTTTTAAACTTCTAAATCTTTCAGGGCCTCTCCTGCAGCCAGCCATGCCCCGCCCACTGCCTCAGGACGACTTGAAATGCTTGAGTCTGGCATGCAGCTTTCTGCCATCCGGACCCACGTTCTCTGTCCAGCACCGCTCCGGCCCCTTCCTGCCTCCCACTCTACCCCGTGACCCCCACCCACTCTCCACTTCCCCTGACTCTGAGGCGTCTGTGTCATTGCTCACATCCTTCTTTCCCCGGAAACCTCTTCTCTGATCCCTGCCACCTACTGTCTCCCTTGATGACCCCCGCAAGGCCCGGCCTGCTTTGCAAAGTTTCACTCCCCTTCCCTACAGATCTGCTGGCCCCTACGGCCCTTTATGGCCACCTGATCGCCACGTGGGGTGTTATCATCCTTAGCGGTCTCTCTCTGCTCCTCTGCTGGGAGGCTCTGGCCCGAAGAGCTCTCTTCCCACCCTCACCCGCCATGTCTGGCACAGCGCCTGCATCCTGGTAGGTATGACTGTTCTTGGCCAGATATCGGACATCATTTTTGATTCTAGGACTAACTCGGATTTCCACACCACTGGACGACAAGTAGAAGGAGGCTCACTCCAGTGCTAACGAGAGTAAAGGCTGGAGGCACACAAATGCCGTGAACCACGGATTGGCTAAATGATTTGGGTCCGTCAGTGACGTGGTTAAAAAGACAAATCACAGAATATAATGGGAAAGATGTCCCAGGTAAATTATTACTAGGTCGAAAATTTGCTTAACACACAGTGTGTATGATTCCATTTCTGGGGGGAGTTTTTTCCATAGCTCAGGAGTAGGAAAAAAAATCTGAAAAAAAAAGACAAAATATGTGTTCTCAACTTTAAGCAGTGGTTAGTACGTTTCTATTCTGTGAAAATGTTTACAATATCATGAACTGATACAACCATAAAGGTAATTTTGAAAAAAATAAAAACTGGGAGTCAATCAGGGGATAGCAGCTGATGCGAAATAGAACCAAATGCAAGTAGATCCGGTCGTTCTCTTCCTCCGGAGAAACTAGCACAGCCGCAGGGACAGCAGGGTTGGGTCACGCGCAGCAGGAAAGCGATGCCGCCGCTTCCCAACAGAACACTCATCCCTCCCAGCTTTGCCAACTGAACCCCCCAGTAAATCGCTCCCAACGGGCTTGGGCTCAAGTTTAAAAAATACGTGGGAGGTTTTTATAAACACAGACTACGGTGGGTGGAGCGGTTAATTAGGTCCTCGGGAACGGGCGGGTTTGTTCGGAGGAAGAAGAGAGGTAGAAAGGACGGGAGAGCAGCAGTCAGCGAGGAGTGGAGCTCTGGGGAGCAGGGCTGACGGGTTTCAAAAGCATCAGGCTGTTTGAATTTCAGTTTTTTGTTTCCATGGATCTGAGATGTAAACTTCCTCTTCGGTCAGATCGTTCAGGAAGAGTTGCCACTGGGACGAAATCCTTGCCCCCAAACAGAGAAATGGTTGAGCTGTGTCTGTGAGACAGCAGCTGACAAATACACAGAAAAGGAGGCACAGGCAGCCACAGGGAGAGCTCAGAGGAGACGCACTGGGGCGTGGGCTGTGCAGCGGGGTTGGAGCTCGTCTTATCTGCGCGCGTGTTGCAAGGCGTCTTGCAAGGTGTCTTGCTGGCGCCGGGTGCAGCCAGCAGTCACACCAGCCCGAGCTCGGCAGTCATTTCTGGGGTCCAGGTCTGTGCCTGGGATATCGCCTCCCTCTCCCCATTGGGAGAAAGAGAGGCTGTCTTTCCACTTGCAAACACTTCGGAGCACCTACTCTAAGCCAGTCCCCAACCTTCCCCTCAGGGTTGTTGGGGGCTCACGTAAGGGAGCAGAGAAGAGAGCGCCCTACCGGAAGTTGGGTCATTCTTTCTGACCTCACCCCATCCCCTTTCTCCGCTTCATTTCACAAAAGCGACCCCGTGCTGGCTAATGGAAGCCCACAGGTGAAAACGCGGCGGGTGGCTTTTCTTTCAACCTTCACTAGCTTCACCCCCTTTCCAAGTTAACACAGAGTTGGAGGGTGCAGGAGGTCGCCCCCCCCCCCCCCCCGCGTCTTGCCTCCATAGCAGTTCCCCCATCCCCAAGCCACAGGCCCACCACGGGGGTCTCGGCGTTCGTCTGGGGAGAAGGGTTTGCATGGCACTGTCCACGGGAGGTAGACTGTGTGTGCGCGTGCGCGAGGCTGCGCAGGTGTGAACGAGCATCTGCGTATCCTGGCGTGCCTGCGAGTGCATGCTCCTCCCTCCAAGCACACCTCCACCGGAGTTGTTCGTCTGTAGTATGCCTCACCCACTGAGCTGTCGGGGCCCTCTTTTACGACCGGTCCCGTTTCTCTTCCCTTCACGTCGTTGGAGCCTGATGCACGCCTGGCACCAGGTAGGACCCCCATGTGCTTTTGCCGAGTGAATTAACAGAGCCACCTCTCATTTCCCCAGACGCGACACCTCCCCTTGTACCTGGGACAGGTGCTCTCTGCCTGCTGTCTGGCCCTTGTAGTTCTAAGTTCCTGAGGCCCCAGTGGCACTCACCTGGGAGGCTGAGAAGGAATAGAGTGGGGGACAGCAGCCACATGGTCCTGTTCCCGGCTCCTCGGCCCTGTGACTGATGGCCAGAGAGCACCCTCAGATCCCAGCGGGACACTAAGAGCTCGGCCTGAGCACCTTCTGCTTGTCTAGATGACCTCTGAGTTTCTCACCCGTTCACTTCCTTTTATAGAGTGTTTCCTGCTTTTAGTTATTCAGCAAAAGGAGTGTCATTTCTGAGTATGTCTGTGTCAGAGGACCCTGGAGTCCCCACTAGGCAGGAAAGAGGAAGCAAGGGGGCTGTGCTGGGTGAGAAGGGCCAGGGGCAGAGATGTCTGTAGAAGAGTCCGGAGGGGACAGCTGGCCTGTGAGGCCTTGCATTCAAGGGGACAATAGCCTGCATGCCAACTCCAGAAATGGCTCGCCGCTATCATAATGGATCTCCCGCGTCAGGAAACTGCCCCCTCGCCCTCAACTCAGGCGTCAGGTGCGCATACTCGGTATACCTGGAGGTGTGTTTGTTGGGGTGTTACAACCAAGTGCATAAGCACAGCTGTGGGATCAGCCAGACCTGGGTTCTAACCCCAGAAGCACCACCTACGAGCTATGTGACTGAGGGCAATTCCCTTAAACTTTCTGGGCCTCGGTTTTTGCATCTGTAAGTTGGGCTCATAGAAGTTGATATGATTGGAACCTGCCTCCCTATACCCATAGGGGGAAATAGGGCCGTACGTTAAAATTATCTCTTGAAATCCAGTGTGGCCTTAGGACACAGCACCTGGCTTTTTTTTTTTTTTTCTTCTGTTATGATGTGACCCAACCCAACGAGATTGTCCCCAGATTCAGCCCAGACCTGCAATCAGCTCTGGCACATCTGTGGCCCTGCCCTGGGAGGGGGCAGAGGCAGCAGCAGGGAGGGGCCTGGAGCAGGGAGGAAGGGGCCAAAGAGGCTCTTAGAGGTGCTGGTATCAGGCAGGTGTGGCTTTACCCAAACCAGTAAAGTGGCCCAGCAGCCACAACGCACCTGGTGGAAGCCACAGAGTCGCCAGCAGAATCAGCTGAGTGCACTGAGACCCATCCCCTGACCTTGCCCAGAAACTGTGAGCCAGACAACGGTCCTGTAGAGAAGGGGTGTTTTGGACCAGCCGGTGGGGGTGAGGAAACAGAGTTGCCGTGGGAATTTAACGAGAAAATGTGCCCTGGGGCAGGGTTCATGCTCCACAGTGTCAGAGCCCCGGGTCAAACTTCAGACACAGGGCGAAGAGCAGACAAAGTCAGCCCAGGGCAGGCAGCTGAGCAGAGCTTGGTGAGCTGGGTTTCCTCACTAGCAACAAGACAAGTTTTATCCTTAGTCTGATATAATTTACTTTGGATCCTGATTCATAACCCTGGTGTTAAACTCTTGAGAACAAACAGTTTGGGAAGGCAGGTGAGGGTATTTGTCCCGGGTGTCTGAAGCCAGCTGTGGGGGTCGGGGCTCTCCCGGGAAGTGCTGGGGTTGTGGTGGCTCAGACCCACTCAGAAGGGCTGGGAGAGGTCAAAGGGCTGAGTCAAGGCCCAGGGACCCAACAAAGGTGTTTGGGATGTGAGTCTCATCCGCGCTTTGTCAGATAAGATTAGGCCAGATTGTCGCTCCATTTTCAATTCTCCAGGAAAGTGGAGCAAGTTCATTTTAGTATGAAAATGTGTGTAGTTCCTCATATTCATAAGACAAAGGAGAAAAATCATGCAGTCACGTAAATATCTGCATGAAAAGCGTTGTACACAATCCATCACCTTTCCTGATGAACTAAGAGGAGAAGGGGACCTCCAGGCAAACATTCCGCCAACATTAAACCAACACCGAGTCCTGAGAAACCTCCCCTTCTTGCCCTTCCCAGGGGGAGGACAAGATGTTCTCAATCACCACTTTGATTGGACGCTTTGGTTAACCTAAGCAACACAAGCAGAAACAGGAACAAGGGATAGGAGCAGCGGAAAGGAAGAAGCAAAATTTTACCTAGTTATAGATGAACTGATTGTCTACGTATAAAGCTGAAAAGATTTAGATTGTAGTAGGCTTGTTCTATGTAGACAAGACTCTATAAGGTTAAAGAACTCGAAGGTTAAGGTATTAAAATAACTACCGTTACAACAATTTAACGGATACACAACATAAACAGATGTAAATCGTGATATAAAAGGTAGGCTTTTATATGTGGCTGAAGCTGTTATCAACTTAAAATAGACTGTTATTTCTATGAGATGTTTTACGTAAGCTCCATAGTAGCCATAAAGCAAAACCTACAGTAGATACAGAAAAGACAAAAAGGGAATCAAGACCTACTACTATGGAAAATCATTAAGTTACAGTGGAAAACAGCAAGAGAGGAGAATGAAACCAGGGAACTACAAAACAGCTGGAAAACAACTAATAAGATGGCAAAGTAAAGTAATTACCTATCAATAATTACTTTAAATTTAAATGGAATAAATAGTCCAATCAAAAGGCATTGAGCAGCTGGATAGATTTGCAAAAAATAAGGCCAAACTATTTGCTGCCTACAAGAGATTCACTTCAGCTTTAAGGACATACAGACTCCAAGTGAAGACATGGAAAAGATATTCCATGCACATAGAAACCACGGGAGAGCAGAGGTCCTATCAGGCAACACAGGCTTTAAGAAAAACTGTCATACATCAGACCATGTGGGATTTACCCCTGGGATGCAGGGTTGCAACAAAAGCAAACCAATCAGTGTGATACACCACGGACAAACCAATCAGTGTGATACACCACATTAATAGAATGACAAATGAAAATCGTGCAAACACCTCAGCAGATGCATTTGACAAGCACAGCATCCTCTCATGATAAACAAGCTCCCAGCAAAGCGGGCGATGCAGGAATCTACCTCAGCGTCATAAAGGCCACTGATAACAAGCCCTTACCTCACATCATACTCAGCGGTCAAAGGGTCACAGCCTTTCCTCCAAGATCAGGAACCCACTCTTGCAACTTCTATTCAGCGTAGTTCTGGGAGTCTTTCCAGAGCAGTAGGCGGGATTTTTTTTTTTTTTTTTAAGGAATCTACATCAGAAAGGAAGATGTAAAGTTGTCTCTGTTTGCAGATAACGTGATCTTATATATGCATAGAAAACCCCAAAGTCTAGGCCAAAAACCTGTTAGAACTAATAAACAAATTCAGTAAAGTTGCAAGATACAAAAATCTGTTGCATTTCCATACACTAACAACAAACTATCTGAAAAATATATACAGCAAACAATTCAATTTACAATAGCATCAAAAACAATAAAATACTTGGGAATAAATTTAACTGAGGAGATGAAAGACCTGTACAATGGAAATTATAAGACATCAATGAAAGAAATTTAAGACAAAGATAAAAGGAAAGATATTTTGTGTCCATGGATCAGAAGAATTAATATTGTTAAAATGTCCGTACTACCCGAAGCCATCTACTTATCCAGTTCGGTCCCTATCAAAATGCCAATCACGTTTGTCACAGAAATAGAAAAACCACCCTAAAGTTTGCACGGAACCACAGAAGACTTCAATAGCCAAGTCAATACTGGCTAGAAAGAACAAAGCTGGAGGCATCACACTTCCTGATTCCAGACACATCACTAATTCATAGTCATCAGAAGAGTGTGATGTGGCATAAAAATAGACACCCAGGCCAGGGCGACAGAATCAAAAGCCCGCAGGTCAACCCCTGCAGATGCAGGCAACTGGGATGGTCTCTCCAAGCAACAGAGCTGGGAAAACGGATAAGCACATGCAGAGAAGTGCAATGGGACCCCTATCTTACACCACTCACAAAGATAAGTTGCAATGGATCGAAGACTGAAAACTAAGACATCAAACCATGAAACTCCTAGAAGAAAACACGTGGGCCTTGGCAGTGACTTCTGGATATGATGCCCAAACCACAAGCAACACAGGCCAAAATTAGTAAGTGGGGTTCTATCAAACTTAACACCTTGCCCACAGCAAAAGAAACAATTAATGACGTAAAAAGGCGATCTACAGAAAGAGAGAAAAGATTTGCACATCATGTATCTGATAAGAGGTTAATATCCCACATATGTACAGAACTCATATACCTCAATGACATCACCACGAAACCCCAAACAGCCCAATTTAAAAACCGAGCAGAGGAACTGAACAGTTTTCCAAAGACGACATAGGGATGGCCAGCAGGGGCATGAAAAGGTGCTCCATGTCACTGCCCGGCAGGGAAATGCAAATCCAGACCTCGGTGAGCTATCACCTCACCCTCGTTGGAATGGCTGTCACCAAGAAGGCAAGCTGGAACCGGTGTTGGTGAGAACGTGGAGCGAGGGAGCCCTTGTGCACTGTTGGTGAGGATGCTGATTGGCGCAGCCGCAATGGAAAACAGAGAGTATAGAGGTTCCAAAAAAAATTTGAAAAAGAAGTGCCCTATGATCTAGCCATCCCACTCCTAGGAACAGCCAAGACGTGGAAGCAACCTAGTTGTCCGCCAGCAGATGAACAGGTAGAGAAGATGCGGGGCACGTACACAATGGAATATGATGCAGCCACGAGCAAGAAGGAAACCCTGCCATTTGGAACAGCGTGGATGGATCTTGAGGGCATTACGCTACGTGGAATAAGTTGGACTGAGAAAGAAACAGAGTGCGTGATGTCACTTGTGTGTGGGACCTAAATAAGACAGAACAGAGTGCAGCTGTGGCCACCAGGGGCCGGGGGTAGGAGACGTGGGGAGATATTGGTCAAAGGGGGCAAACTTCCAGTTAAAAGACAAATTCTGGGGACCTAGTATATCGATGGAGACTATAGCTACTAATACTATATATGTACTTAAAAGTTGCTAAGAGCCCTGGCTGGTGTGGCTCAGTCGATTGCATGCCAGCCTGAGAACCAAAGGGTCATTGGATGGATTCCCAGTCAGGGCACATGCCTGGGTTGTGGCCCATGTCCCCAGTAGGGGGCGTGCAAGAGGCAGCCACACACTGATGTTTCTCTTCCTCTCTTCCTCCCTCTCTTCCCCTCTCTCTAAAAATAAATAAATAAAATCTTGGGGGAAAAATGTTGCTAAGAGTGTAGATCTTAAATGTTTTCACCACAAAAAAGAAATGGCAATTACGTGATATAGTAGAGATGTTCACTAACACTGCAGTGCTAATCATTTTGCATTTAAAATAAATAAGTGTAGCAAATGAAAACATTGTACACTTTAAACCTACACAGTGCTATATGTCAATTATATCTAAATGAAGCTGAAAAAATAAAGTAACCTCGGGAACTGTTGAACATCTATGTATACTCTGGAAAGATCTATGAAAAATGGGGCAAAACCATGAAGAACACGAGGGGATGAATGTGAAGTTCAGAGCTGGCTCCCCCAGCGGAGGATGCAGGGCTACAGAACTATCGATGATGTTCATTAGTGACGCTGCGTGGGGGCACGCAAGGGTTGGAGGGCACACCTGGCTTTATTGAGTGTGCATTATTACATATATTTTTTGTGTCTGGCACATTGCAAGAAAAATCTTTCTAATAAGTTTACAGAATATTCAGACAGAAACATGGACAGTGACACTGGATTTATTAGTCACAAGGTCATTCCCATCCGGGGCTGTGTCCTTGGCATCAATGGCAACAGGTGTTACTGGTTCTCTGAATGCGGCTGCCCGCCTTCCCCTGAACCCCGCTGAGGCCTGTTCACCCAGAGGACGGCCCCGAGCATGCTCAGAAATAGGGGCAGCTTCAGGAAGACCAGGAGCAGGAAGTGGACGCTGCTGAGAAGGGCCCTGCAAGGGACACAGTGACACCTAGTGAGCTACCTCTTCAGGGGACAGCCCTGGTGCCCTCCACTCTCCCCCATCCCTCAGCCCAGGTCCTGAAGCCACAACGGTCCCTATAAAGATCAACCACGGACGACAGGGCAGCCCCACTTGAAGGACCACTGCCCCTGCCTCTCTGGCTAACAGTTGCCCTTGAAGATTGGGACTGTGGACACGGGGAAGGGCTGCCATTAGACCCGGGGTTCAGGTGGGCCCCGGGCCCAGGAGAAGGGTGTGTCCTCAGCCCTCCATGTGTGCAGTCACCCCACCTGTGGTAAGGAATCGACAATGTGCGTGGTGGTGGGAAGTCTTCTCTCCTGCGGCCTGCGTAACCCGTAGTGTACAGACTGTTCTAGTTTCTTCAGAGCAAGTAATCGGTGCCTGGCCAGTGTCTCCAAAACGTTAGCACCGACAGAGATTGAGTGGCCACTGATGGAAGGAGGGGATGCCCCCGCTCAGCTCCCACCTCCCTCAGAGGCCTGCGTTCTTCAACAGGACAACACTGTGACCTGGCTTGGGGAGGCCACCAGCCCCAGGGCTCCTGCTCGCTGCCCTGGCCTGGGCCAAGGTCCCAGAGGCTCCTCTGCAGGGCCTTGCTCTCCCTCCTCCCTCTGCCTGGAGCCCTGCTTCTGCAGACACCTGAGTGCCCGGCCCCCCCAAACCCTGCCGGTGTCCATCAAAGGGCTTCTAATCAGCGAGGCCCCCCCTGTGGTGAATAGCGGCCTCAGCTCTCCCCAGCACCGTCATTTCCCCAAGCCTTCACTGTGAGCGGGCCTACTGATGTAGCAACGTGGGTATGGGTTTGTTCCTTGTGGATTCCACCCCTTAGAACATAACGTCCATCTGAGAGCCACATTGTTTGGGAGGCTCACGCTGCACCCCAAAGCTGAGAGGAGGGCCCAGCACACAGTAGGAGCCTCATCATTGGGTGTGAGGTGGATGAATAAAAGAGGGACCAGGAAAGGAAATAAAACCATCCTCCCCAATCTCCCTCCCACCCCCATCTAGAGGAGAATCCACCAGGTGTCAAAATCCCGGAAGGCAGGCCGCTTACCGGGGGTGCTGGTGGGGATCGGGCATCTCTGGCCTCATTGTACTGAGCAAGGTGGTCGCTGGCAAGGAGGAGGGTGGGCCCCAGGTGCTGGCGAAGATCTTCCATGTGGGCATGGGGGCTAAGGGAGAAGCACGTGTCAGGTCCTGTGTTGTCCCCACCCCCCTGGGCCTCCTGCTCTTTCAGCTGCGTGGCTCTGACTCAAACAGTCAAGGCCACTCAGGCCATCTGGACAGATGTGTTGTGTCCACCATCTCCTTGTGGCCACAGCCAGGCCAGATCTGCCCCTGGGCCCTCTCCAGGGAACCTGTGGCCTGGTGGCACATTCAGATGCAGAGTCGCCTTGCTCAACAGAGGGTGTGAGAGTGTCACACCGCAGCCCCTCATGGCTCCTCCTCATCCACCCTGCAGGGGACAGGCTGGCATTTACTTGGTAGCTACTGACCAGAGCGATGGGTGGCCAGGGCCTGCAGACAGGGCTGATGGCTTGATGAGACTCACAGGCAACAGGGATGCACAGCAGGGCCAGCCCTGGAGGATGGCACCCCACAATCCCTTAGGACAGGCTACAGTCTGAATGTTTGTGTGCCCCAGATTCTTTTGTTGGGAACCCGGTGTCCAGTGAGATGGGATTAGGAGGTCACTGGGAGGTGACCAGGTCATGAGGGTGGAGCCCCCATCAACGGGATTAGCGCCCTGATAAGGGAGGCCCTTCCACCACGTGCAGGTGCAGCTAGTCTGCAGCCTGGCACAGGGCCCTCACCCACGGGCCGGCCCCCTGAGCTCGGGCTTCCCGCCTCAGGAACAGCGAGCAGCACAGCTCTGTTGTCGGTGGGCTACCAGTCTGTGGGGTCTTGTTGTAGCAGTGTGCCGAGAATGTCCACTCAGTCCCCCCCCCACTGTCAGCCAGGGTTATGGCCCCTGCAGGCCGCCACGGGGCCGTCCTCTCTGGAAGATAACACGAGCAGAAAGATCTAGAGAGACACGGCGAGTGGGCCCCACAGAACGTGGCCTGCCCTGGAGGCCACTGGACAGACCCCTTCCCCTGACACACCCAGAGGCCTCAGTGGGGTCTTGGTTTCTCTCTCTTAAATAGGAACTCACGAGGGGCATTGAGGAGCCTCCCAGTGAGAACGTGGGAGCGAGAAAGTAGGAAACGCAAGAAGGAAGTGGGCGGAGCCGGGGACGACTGGGGGGAGGGGCACAGGGAAAATCTGTGTGCTGAGACAGGTGGTCCTAACTCGAGACAGGAGCAGCAATCTGGCAAAGGAGAGGTACTGGGAGAATGTGGGAGCAAGTTCAGGGCAGTAACACGCGAGAGCCCGCTCTACCCTCTTTCTTCTCCTTTGTCTGAGGGAGGTATTGGCAGGGGTGTCTCTGGGCTCCCTCCAGGGGGCACAAGGCCTCAGAGAAAGGGGGGGAGAGCCAGGGTCAGCCTGAAGGGGCAGGGTGGTCTCCAAAACACCCCAGGAGCCCTGCACAAGGGCCCGGGGGCTTCCCCTGGGCCCTGCTCACGGCCGCTGCAGATGCCCAGGGCCAGGGCTGTGAGTCTGGTGCCCGGGAGCCACCCACGGTGACGTCCTCTCATGGACCAGGTCCAGGGCAGCCTGTGGTGAGGGGAGAACATGTCCCAGCTGCACCGTTCCCATAGGGATGACCAAGAGAAGAGCAGGGAGAGACATGGGGTCCCCTTCAGAGTGGACATGGGTCTCATGAGGACCGGAGGGCAGCGTGTCCCCAGAGTCCGGCGGTCTCACCTGGCCCCACCCAGCAGAGACTCAGGCCGGGTCAGGGCGTGGTGCTCAGAGGGGTCTGGAACAGCCAGAGGTGTGTTTGTGTGTGTGCACGAGCGTGCAGACAACGCAGCACACACACACTGTGTCCTGATCACTGTGTGCACACACAGTGCTCCCCCACCCCCAGCTCACCCAGCTCTTCAGTTCTGCGTCTGTCCTGACCGACAGGGTGCCCAGGTGCAGGTCAGGCAGCCCTGCGCTGGGACAAGGGGAGGGGGCGTGTGGCTCACCTGGGGACACAGTCACCACAACCTTGAAGCTGGGGTCCAGAACTCTTTGGATGAGTGATACATCGATCCCGCACCAGTATGTGCCTCCGTCACTCTCTGTGAGGTTCTCCAAGGTCACAGTGAAGGTGAGGTGTGCTGGATGGTCCCTGATGGTCACGCGGCCCCTCCTCACTTCTCTCTGTGACTCTGTGGTCTCCACAATCTTGTTCTTCACCAGAGGCAGACATGGTTTTCCACACCAGTATTTCTTATTTTGTCTGAACTTCTCCTCGTACCGACACTGCACGCTCAGGGATCCCCCCACGGTGCCCCTCACGTGGTCAGGGCCGCTCAGGGACAAACAGCCTAGAAGACACAGCTCACTCACCACTCCTTACCAGATGGGCCTAATTCAGGGTGTCCTGGGTTGCAGGCCCCTCAAGGGCCCTCAGGGCTGGAGTCCATGGCAGGAGTCCATGGCAGGAGACAGGCGTTCTTCCCACCAGGCAAGGGGTGAGGGGGAAGTAGCCCCCTCCTCCCAGAGGGGACCCCTGGAGAGGGTGTCCTCAGAGACAAGAAGGACCATGATGGGAAGAAACTGAGTGTGTGCACAGGTGTGTGTGAGTGTGGGGCGATGTACCAAGGCCACATCCCTGATTATGACAGTTAAAGGTGACAATCACAGGCCCTCTCTCCCCAGTGCTACTCTGTCCAGCGCAGTGGACAAGACTCGCCTGCTTTATGCACCGAGTCCTTGGGTCGCTGCTGAGACAGGTGCTGGCCGCTCCTGGAAGCTTCTCAGCCTCCCCTTCCTCCCTCCCCTATCCTCCTTCCTTCCCGGTGGGCTGCTCCCCACCCACCGCCACCCCGGTCTTTCCTCTTTCCCACTCAGGGCCAAGCTCCCCACCCAGGCCCAGCCTTACTCACCTGGGGCCTGGAGGAGGAACAGAGTGGACAGCATCCATGCAGCTTGGACCTTCGGGGTCATTTCTCCAGCACAAACACAACCCATGGCCACACCAGGTCCTCTGTATGGACAAGGTCCAGCCTCCCACAGAGGGCTTGATTTTCCCATGCCAGCTTCTGCTTTTCTGGGCCTCTCTGCTTCCTTGTCTAGCCCGGGTCAGGTCTGATGGCTGGAGCTGGTCAGGGCCAGGAAGCCTAGGGCTAGAAGCTGCACAGGCCCACGGGGCCCTCGGCTCCCCTTGACCCCGATGCTGGGCTGGGGCCCGTGTCCCTCAGGGAAGTGCAGCTGCCCCTCCCTCAGCCACACACGGCTCCACACAGCAGAGGCAGGCTGGATCATTTCCTCCTTGGCCAGGTGTCCCCACCCTCTGTGATGTGTCAATTCCTAGTGGTCAGGACAGACAGTCCTATGATGGAAGGCCAGGCCTTTTCCTATCCTCTGGCCTCGGTAACACAGTAGTGTTACGACCCCCCAACAGGTGGCCCCAGGCACCCAGGAGAGCTCTGACCCCATGGGAACCCCACTCTTCTTCCCACACAGGTTGGCATGACAACCTCAGATGCCTCCAAAGGTCCCACCTTGGTCCTGGGGTCCCATCCAAGGCTGTATCTCTCCTCCCGTGTTTCCCTGTTCTGCAGACACAGATGTGGAATGGAATGGCTGATACACATTTACTTGCCCCTCTTCTGAAAGCTGACTCCGCTGTGAGACCCCAGACAGAGGCCCGGGGGTGGGCACGGAGGGCTAGAGGTGCTGCCTGGAGTGTTGGGGGCCCTGCAAAGTGAGACTGAGCCTTGCCTGTGCATCCGATGCCTGTCTGCCCGAGGCCCTGGGGGCTGGTGCCCCTTTGGGGTTCACAGGGGCCTCTCAGAGGGGCAGAGATGGGATTGCCCTTCCCAGGACTTAGGGAGGCAGGTCTGCCCTAACCCAGACAGGTTCATTCTCATGACGTGATGGCTTCAGGGCCTATTCACCATGGAAAAGGCAGGGAGGCAGGACTAGATGCAGGGCCTATTTTAACGTCTCTCCTGGGACACGCTGGTTCTCAGCCTCATGCTGCACAGTCCAGGTCTATCCATTTCCCCCTGAAAACTCTCTCAACACTCACTAACAGCCCCAGGGCGGCCGCCACCTGAACTCTGCAACATGGGGTCCTTCTCTCCCCATGTCCCTACAGTCCTCACTCGAACCTTCTTCGAGCTGCCCTTCCCTCTCCTTTGCCTCTGGCATGCAAGCATCCTCTGCCCTCTGAACACTGCGGTGACCCCCTCTCCTCCTAATGCCCCAGAGTCCTTCCCCTCCCTTCCCCCCTCATCAGCAAGGGCCAGCAGAGGTCAATGGCAGTCAACATCATTCCTCGCCACGAGTCCTCCCTGTGAGGCCCACTCTTCACTTGGTCTCCATGGCCCGAGTAGACCTGGCTGGGGTCTCACTCCCCTGCCCCAAAGGGGCCCCATGTTTTAGTCACAGTGTCCATCCCTCCTCAGGCCTTGGCACCTGCTCTTCACTCTCCCTGCGTCCCTTCCCAGTTCTCTCCCTGCTTGTCCTTCCTTGTCCTTCAGGTTCCACTTGGATGTCACCTCCTTAGAAAGGCTTCCCTGCTCACCCTTCCAAGGATCACTCTGCTTGTCAGTGACCCCTGTTTATTTCCTCCACAGTCCACCAAACATGGTTGTAAGTTTCGTTTGGGTGGTTCCTACCCATCCTTACCCCCCAGGATATAACTTATGTCGTAGCGGTATTTGTCCCTGAATGAATGACCCAGTGCCCAACTTCAGTATGTGACCAATGGTTGGCTAATGAGAAATATTTGCTAAATCTGGCTTTAGGTGAATGAGTGATTGAGTGAATGATTAAGGATTGAGTTGGCTGCAGAGACCGGCCCTCGGCAAGTGTGGTCCCCCTCTATTAGATAATATCTCCCCGTGTAACCAATCCCCCAAAACTTAGCAGCCGAAAACATTTTTTGTGCCACCCTTCCTGAGAGGCAAATACCTGAGTGCTTACCAGGGTCGTTCTGGCTCAGGGCGTCTCTCTCATGGAGATGCAGCCAGGGTGTCCTCCCCTAAAGGCTGGACTGGGCCTGGAGGGCCTGTTTCCAAGACGGCCAGAGCTCCCCCACCTGCAAGCCTTCCGATGGTCATGTGGCTTGGGCATGGGAGAAGCATTCCAACCAGGGAAACTGCATCCCTACCCAAGCTTCCATCTCTGTGGACGTTCCCTATGGCCGCATCCCAGGCCCATGATGGCACAATCAGGACTGATATTCTTAAAAGCCGACCGAACCCTCACATTGGCCTGATACCCTATGGAGTAAAAGCTATCATGGTAGCAAAGTTCTGAAACTGTGCTCCTCCCCTTCCAGACAGTGAGTTACAAGCAATGACAGACCCTGAGTGCAGTGGCAGGGACCAGTGCTCCCTCCAAGGTCTCAGGAGGCAGGCGTGGTGAGCGCCCTCCCATCCCCACCAGTTAACCTCTATTCATTATTACTACACGCTACTACGAATTATTACTCTACCAGTAATCTCCATGAACCCTGTGGTTTTTTTAAGTTTATACTTTATGATGCTTTAATATCTTGGGGCCTTGTGGACCCAGGGAGGGGCAGTCCCTCCCTGGTTAACTAATTTTCAAGGTAGTAAGAATCGCCTGCAAGCCTGCCTATGCGAACTAACAGCCCCAAATCTTGCCCCCACTGATCTGTGTTTATCGGGCTCCTGGGTCTGGGACAGTATGACCCTGCACTAAGTCACCCCAAGGCCCTTATCTGAGAACTAGGGACCACTCCCCGGCCCAGGGCCTGCCAGAATTATTCAAACTCTTCAGGCCTAAACCTGCTTGGCTCCTTTACCTTGCTTCACCCCTTCCTTCCCACAAAAACCACAGGAAAGTCCCCCTCCCTCAGTTCCTCTCCCTCCCTCTGCCTCCCGCCTGACCCTGGGGCTGCCGGGGCTTCCTTGTAGGGCCTGTGTGATGGGATTGATGAGTATAGACTTCTTCTTTGACCGACAGTCATTTCCACATTTGCATCTCTTACCGCACCAGTTGAAAACAAATTCTGGGTATGTTTTCAAACACCTACTTATTAATTCACTCAGCTGATCCTTGACAAACTCAGATGAGTCCAGCCACGTAATAGTGGAGGACCACCTTAAACTTGACCAATTGATAGCCCAATCACAATTGCTTTTCCTGTTTTTTAAAGGACTTTGTTTATTTATTTTTAGAGAGGGGGAAGGGAGGGAGAAAGGGAGGGAGTGAAACATCAGTCTGTGGTTGCCTCTTGTGCACCCCCTACTGGGGACATGGCCCACAACCCAGGTATGTGCCCTGACAGGGAATCGAACTGGCGATGCTTTGGTTCACAGGCCCGTGCTTAGTCCACTGAGCTACACCAGCCAGGGTGCAGTTGCTTTTCTTGATGTACTGTCTTTATGAGAACAGCTTCTGGTGCTCAGTGTGCTGCGATCGATGCGGCAGACGCATTCTTTTCAATCCTGTGAAGAAGGACGGTCAGAAGTAGTTCCCCTTTACTCGGGAAGAGAACAGTTCACATTCATCATCAAGCTGGGACTGTGGCGATCCTTCCAGTCTGTCACAACACAGGGGGAGGGACTTTGATTAGACAGTCTAGAGAACGTCACGCTGGTTTACTAGTTGGGAGAGCACAGAGAAGCAAGTACCCCAGACGCCCTGATAAGACACATCTGCCCCATAAGTAAAAAGAAACCCTACAAAGTTTCAGGAACCTGTCTTAGACCCCAGTTTTAGGAGGCCACAGTCTGGAATGAGTTCTTTTGTCTTGTGTCTCAAACCTCTAAGAAAAAGCACACCGTTTGTGTACATTATACACACGCTTTTGCATAGGTGACATATTCCATTAAAATTTTTTTTTTAAGGCTTGTTTTTAGAGTCTCTGGCAATTAGTTGAAAAGGGATGTAAGGTTCAGGGTCAGAGGTTCCTTCTTCTCTAGTGTGAGTGGCTGTGTCTCTGGACAGGACATTGCTGGGCAAGGGCGGCTGTAGGTTGTCTTAGTCAGACTGTGTCTGCCCACGAATTGCACGCTGAGGCCTGTTCACCCAGAGGATGGCACTGAGCATGCTCAGAAACAGGGGAACCTTCAGGAATATGAGGAGCAGGAAGTGGATGCTGCTGAGCAGGGACCTGTGAGAGGAACACGGTGACCGGCAGTGAGTTTCCTCCTCAACTGGAGGCCCTGGCTCCGCCTCTCCCCACCTTCCTTTGAGTTCAGGTCCTGTGGCCACAAAGCTCAATATTGGCATTGAGCCCGGTGGGCACCAGAGCTAGACGGCACCAGGCTGGAGACCACGGACTCCTGTCCTCCGTTTAGGTCAGGAATGGACTTTGAGTGCCAGGACCCCGCAGGTGCATGAGAACAGGGGTGAGAAATGGACGGGAAGATGGATGCGGGGCCCCGGGCAGCCCCGGCTCCCACAAACAGTGTTCCGAACCACGTACTGACCCTCAGCCATTGGTTCCCACAGGAACCCAGCTCTTACTGGGACCGACTTGAAGAATGAATGTCCCCTTATGTCCCCTCCACACTCAGATTAAAGCCTTGGCTCGTCCTTAAATATAACCATGGGAGCAGATATTCTGCTTAAAGCATCCAACAGCCTCTACCCCAAGGAGCGACCACCCCAGGCTCAGCTCTTAGCCGATGCCCTCGCCCCTCAGCCCCAGCGCACTGCCCCATCCCGGCTCCTCACGTGTGCGGCACACCCTGTGGGTGTCCTCACCATATCCTCTTTGCCCGCCGAGCCTCTGGTGGCTGTCGACAGCCTTGGACCTGCCAACGGTTTCTCACCTCAAGCCCCTGCCCCTCTGTCTGAGGGCTCTCTCTGGCGGGAGGGGTACGCAGGCTGGCTGAGCAGAGCAGGCCAGAAGTGCCCCCCTGCCTGGAACACTCCTCCTCCACATTCTTGCCTGGTCAACTCTCCCAGTTCCTTCAAGTCTCCGCTCAAATGTCACTGTTTGAGAGGCCTTTGCTCATCCCTTTGTATAAAAATAGGGAACCAGGCACCTTCCCCACCCCCTTGAGGACAGATGAGTGTGGATCAGCACCCCAGCTTCCTCACTGCTCCATGGGGCGTTTCTGAGCGATGTCCTAACAACCTCTCTGAGGGTGCCCAGCGGGTGGTGCCCCGGGGTTGAGCCCAGTTGCTACAGGGGTAACTCATTCATTACGCTCTCCGCCCCCTCTCTAAACTTCCTGGGATCGCCTCTCAGTAAACTAAGCACACGTCCATTCTCGTCTCAGGATCTCAGGAGAGACTGGCTATGACAGTCTCTTTGGTACTCATTTTCACTGAGCACCTCAGTAGCCTTCATTGCGCCCCCCACGTCCCCCACACACCCCGTGTCACCCTGTCCCTTGATGCCTGCCTGTTGATTTTCCTCCACAGCAATTATCATTAACTGACATTTCCTCTGTGTGCCTATCACCTTTATCATCTATCATCTGTTTATCCATCCGTCCTATCACAGCTCTCTCTATCACGTGTGCATGTGTGTGTGTGGATGGATGGATGTGTGGATGTGTGTGTGTATGTATGTATGAATGGATGTGTGGATGTACCTATCCATTTGGTCATTTGTGAATTTGAGAGAAACCCCCTGGAGAGCACAACCTGCTGTCAGGTCGCTCTCACTCCCCAGCACAGTCTCCGGCACAGAAGACGTAAATTCAGCATTCGTTGAGTGAGTGAACCATTGAGGAAGCTGGTGTGTAGGGAGCCCTACCCCGGGGGAGGAGCCATGCAGAGGGCAGAGGGCGGACGACACTGGGCCACATACACCTTACCTGGAAGGTCCAGGTGTCCTTGCAGAGCTGTCGCTGCTGGAGGCTGTGGTGGAGGGCAAGGGTGAGGAACAGGGCCCAGTGCCCTGCCCGTGAGTCTCCCCACCTAGGTACCTGTCACCTGCATGGTCCTGACTTCATAAAGCAGAGGGAACTCAGAGAAAGGGCTGAACAGATGCCCCCAGACCGTCCTATGACCACAGTCAGACCCAGGCCTTGCCAGAGCAGAGGAGTATCCCCATCCAGCCCAACGCTGATGTGCTCTACAGCCGAGTGGACACTTCATCAACCAGGACAGGAGATACGTCACCTTCTGCCTTTGAGCATTAGGTGTTCCTCATCTCACCGAGAACGGGAGTGCTTGAAGGTCAGATCAAGGGTCAGACCTCAGGTTCCACACCCCCTTCTCCCCCCACCCCGCCCCACATCCACATATCACTCCCCACTCCCACCCCCTGGCAGAAGCCTATATAGTTGATTCAGGGAAGTTGGAAAGCAGGGCACCTCACACAGCTGATGGCTGGGAAATGCTAGCATCCCCAAAGAGGTGGAATCTGCACTCTGGAATGTGGGACCCCCAGCCCCTCAGCCCACCCAGCCCCTCAGACACTGGCAGCCTCACCTGCACTCCCCCAGGCAGGAGCCTGGAGCATCCTCCCTGGGTCAGTGGCCAACTCGGAGCAAGAACCTCCAGACTCAGACACTGAGGGAGCCGAGGGAAAGAGCTGAGTCTCTGGGCAGTCACGTAAAGAGGGGGCCTCCTGTGGCCTCCCAAACCCCTCTCTCACCACTGAGTTCACAACCAGTCCCTTGGGGCTGCGCACTTAAGGGCACACGGACAAAACCTTGTGACCACGGCCTCCACAAAGAGGAAAAATCTCAGAGGAAGCTGCGACAATGCAGGCAGCAGAAGAAAAAGCAAAGCACCTTTAGATTGATAGGGGAAGGTACAGCTTCAAGAAAGAAGAACAAGCTTGAAAGAGGAAGGAAGGAAGGAAGGAAGGACTTATTAAAAGATCAAGAAGCAATTTGAACAAGAAAAGACACTGGAGGTGCCCCATCTCTCCCCTGCCCTCTCAGGCCTTGAGTTTGCTGGGCTCTCTCCTGCCTGGTCAGGAGTGTCAGAGGGAGAAGGGGCAGAAGCAGGGGGTGGGGTCGTCCTGGGGAGCCAGAGACGATGTAAGACAGACAGAGGCCAGACAGAGGGTAGGAGCCTCCCTCTTGGGTCTTCTTCCTGCCCACAGACAAACCGAGTTTCCCCAGAGCCCTGCAGGCAGGGCCTCCAGAAATGGGTTTTCCCCCAGGGCCAGCCCAGGATCAGAGGCTGAGGAAAGACCCAAGGGTTGGGTGCTAAGAGGCCACAGGAGGGTCAGGGGCTACTCTCAGATTTCCAGAGCAGGGGTCACTGGTCAGAGGGAGGAGGCTGGCAGTCTGAGCCATCCCTGGCCCTGACCACCGCAGGGCTCCTGACCCTGGGTGACGCCCTGGGCCTGGAGGTTGTTGTGAGGTCTCAATTCCAAGAGCTCAAGCCAAGGGAAAGTGACAAGGGGACCCTTTTGGAGTAGACAGCCCTCCATCACCTCCATACACAACCACCCCCAACCCTGCGTGGACAGGAAGGGAGCATGAGGCCCTCGGTCCCCATGGATCTGATGATGCAGGGCCCTCCCACCTATGCCTTGAGGCCGACTACATGGTCAGGAGCTGGGGCAGTGGAAGGAAACTCGGATGTCACACACGCTCTCACACTTTCACGCACACACACATTCCCCCCCCACACACACACACACAACACACTTGGTCCTGAACCTCTGAAGCACAAACCCCAGGCCCAGTTCCTCTCTCCTGAGTCTGAATTTCCTGGGATGCTCCGCACAGATTAGCTCAGACTCCTTCATCGCTGGTACCAGAAGGAAGGAGGGTCTTACCTGGGGAAACAAACACTTGAACCTGGAAAAGGGGATCAGGCAAGAAGCCAGGAAGCCCATCTTCCACCAGGATCGTGGAAATCCCACACCTGTATTTTCCTGCATCACTTGCAGTGAGGTTCTCCAAGGTCACTGTGAAAGTGAGGTTTCCAGGATGGTCCATGATGGACACTCGGCCACTCCTCACCTCTTCCCCGGAGGCACTGGTCTCCACAGTCTCAGAGAAGAACGGCAAGCACGGCTGTCTGCACCAGTATTTGGCAAACCTCTTATATTCCTCCTGGTATTGGCACGACACGCTCAGGGATCCGCCCACAGTGCCCGACACGTTACTGGGGCCTCGCAGAGACAATGAGCCTGGAAGACATGATTAGTCTTGTCTTCATCCTGAAGAGCTTGGGCCAGAGGGGCCTTTGGTGTCAGGTCTTCTGGAAGTCACCCTGAGGCCACAGGAAAGAGGGGTCAGGAAGCAGCAGGTGAGGGCTGTTTGCAGACACAAGGAGATCTAAGGAGACACCTGCTGTGGGAGTCAGAGCCTCGGGAGGCCACGCCCAGCCTCTGCGTATCAGCCAACTCACAGAGTGAGGGGGAGAAAGACAGGTGGCCCCAGACAGGCTCTGGGTCCCCAGAAGTGTCCGTCCTGGGAAAAGACTCCTGTCTCCATTCATTACTAAGAATTGAATGAAGCCACTAAATATAATCTGAATAAAGGGATGGATGGAGGAATGGATGGATGGATGGATGGACATACTAGAAAACAGAAAATAAGAATGGGGATGAGGGAAAATAGATAAAGCCCAGTGTTAAGAACTGAGAGGAAGCCTTCAGCTGCTGGCTATGTCCCCGTCCCCAGTGCTCACCTGTGGACCCCAAGTTTATCATCCCTGTTCACACAGGTAGGGACACCCTGCTCACAGGTCTGGGTCACACAGGAGATAAGAGTTGGCCAGGGTCTAAAGCAGCCATTTAAGAAGGGGCTCTTCTCAGCCATGCTTCGAGAACATTCATACTTCGGTGTCCCTCCCGGAACAGAATACTGCAGCCACCCTTGCCACCACTTAAGATCTTTAGGGACTCCTGGCTCCACATGGACGGCCCCCAGAGGTCCCTTCCATCCCCTGGTCCTCAGCAGCCCCCTCCAGCCTTGCCGCGCCCTGGATCTCGTCCGCAGGTCCTTCACCCCCTCTACGACTTTGACATTGCCTCTTCTTCTCCAGTCTCTCTGGGGGCTCCAGTTCCAAATGACTAGGACCCAGCCCCCTAAAACCTCTGCCCCCTGCCTCGGAGTTACCCTTCCTCCAAGGAACATGTGCTGCCTGCCCTGCTCTGGGTGGGAAGGGGCTCAATCCATGGCAAAGGCTACTGAGAGCAGCTTTGGCAAAAGTGCCGAGTTTCCGAAGAAGAGTTGTGCATGTCATCCATCCACCCATCACCTGTCTGTCCGTCTGCATCTGTGCCCATGTCCATCCATCCCTTCCTTTCTTCCTTTCTCTTTCCCTCCCTCCACCCACCCACCTGCCCATCCAGGCAATATAGTGTCATCCACAGGTGGTCAGACGTTTGCTATACTTTATTCCAAAATGAAAAGAAAGCCCATAGCTTTTGCTCTTTGTTTTAATGATCTGGCATTTTCTCACTCTAGTCCCCAGCAGGCAAGCTCAGGTGCCCGCTGGCCTATATTCCACCTCAGAATGCTGTCCGCCTTGCCCGCCCGCGCCCCCCGAAGCAGTGGTTCTCAACCAGGGGCGGCCCTGCCCCCCAGGGGACATGTGGCAGTGTGTGAAGATGTTTTTGTCGTCATAGGTGGGGGGGACGCTACTGGCACCTGGTGGGCGAAGGCCAGGGTTGCTGCTACATAAACACCCCACCGTGCACAGGATGGCCCCACAGCACAGGATAGTCCTGCCTCCGTGTCCACAGTGCTGAGGTTGAGGAGCCTTGCTCGAGGGGACAAAATGCCGCAACCTGAGGACCTCCAAGCACAGGCTTGGGGCTGGCAGGGGGGCCCCTGCAGCTGCCTGGAGCCCTCAGTGCGTTTGCTGCTGTTCTGTGCTCTGCCTCTGGGGGCGCTGTTCCCCCGGGGTTTCTAAAGCTGTGTGGCGGCTTTCCCTGCAGGACTCTTCACTTCGTTTCGGTCTCACCCTTGAAGATGGCGGAGGGGGGGCGGGGTGCGCAGGGGGAGAGTCAGGGGGGCGGCTTCCTCAGGTCTGCATGGGAGGACATTGTGAGGGACACTCTGAGTCCCACCCAGAGGCTCCCTCTCCTCCGATACTCCTCACCGCTATGCCCCCCACCCAGAGTAAGCTCCCTGCCCACCAGCACCTCAAAAAGAAGCATGGCCTTGCCCCTTCCACCATGGTTTATGGGAGCTCTCACGGCAGGACCAGCCACAGGTTCCCTGAAGTCTCACCGGCCCCCACCACCACCAGGGCCACCGTGCAGAGCCTCGGGGGCCAGCCCAGGCAGCGAGCGCCTGGGGACAGCTATTCACAAGGCCTTAGTAGTAGTTGACATACTAGTACAAAAAAATCAATGACCTTGGAGGTCAACGTATTTCGGTTTGAATCTTGGCTGTGTCTTTCTAGAACTGATCTACAGTAAATTATTTGCACCTCTCTCGGTTGGATAAGGATTACAATAGGGATTAGATCATGGGGGAGTCAGAAAATGCAGTGATTAGCCCAAAAAGTACTAGTTCTCTGCTCCCCTCCCCCTTCTCTGGGGTGTATTCCTGATCTTAACAATCATGGTTGAAATAGCTGGAAGTTTACTTTGGGCTTCGTATGTGCTCACGGTGTGGAAAGCATTTTCTGTTTCACCCTCGCCCTACCCCAGTGAGGAATTGGGGTGCCCTAGGGGTTTTAGGGGCACGCCGCATCCCTTTCTGCTGATGTTTTTGTTTCTTCCCCTTCCCATCACCACCCCTCTCCCAGCAGGATCTGCCAGGGCAGACTTCCCAAGGCCCCACCCAGCCCTGCTCACCTGGAGCACAGAGAAGCAGCAGAGCCCACGGCAGCCACATGGCCGTGGGCCTCTCCAGCCACCGCCAGCCTGGGACTGGGGGCTCCTTGCCCAGGATCTGCTCACCCGACCCCCTCCTCCTCTTTTCTCAGTCCGTCTCTGCTTTCTTCTTCATCCCCTGCTTGTTTCTCTTCTCATAGCTGGTTAGAACATGTGGGAAGCTAGGGTTTCACATCATCATGTGGTCAGGGGAAAACAGTGCTGAAAATTTGAATTTGCAGTTTCTATTTCTCTTCCCCTACAAGAGAGTGCCCCTCCCATTCTCAGCCACAGGGCTGCCGCCCTTCTGCAAATCCTAGCGGAGCCCCGACCAGTCTGGGCTCACTTCTGTCTACGTTTTCCAAGCCAGTCCTGCCCTTTATGAGTAGCTAACTTCCTATGGCCGGCATGAGCGGCCCCGTGCAGGACAGGCCTGACCACGCCTTATCTGGACAAGACTGGCTGCTTCCAGGGCAGATGGGAATGATCTTGTTCCAGAATATTAAGACTTTCGAGATGGCTACAACAAGCATTACACCAAGCAGGAAGTCCTCCTAAGTGCAGGGCCCAGAGCACTGCATGATGCGCATCCCCAGGAAGCCGGTGCTGGCTCTGGGTGGGACACAAAGTGAGGCTGGGTCGCCCCCTGGTCGGGGGGCTTTGTTCTTCTGAACCCCCAGCTCTTGGTCTGCCCTCCTCAGGCCCCAGAAGCCTTGAGTGGGTTCCCATCTTGGTCAGGTGCTCCTGACTGGTCTCCATTGCTCTGGCATCCAGAACCTGACAAAGCACCCTCAAGCCTCACCTTTCACCTGTGTGGTTGAATAAGAAGCCAAGAGTCTCACGGGCAGAAATAGTTCAGTGTAACTTGGGTGAACCTGGCCAGAAATGTAACCAATCCCATGAAGCAGCCATGGAGGATGTATAAAGGCAGACACACATTTGAAATGCTTTATCCGAGAACTCGGATTCATTTAGCAGAGTGCTCTGAGATTCTGGGATTCTGTTGTCAAACAGTTTCTTAGTTGGGTGTCTCAGTAAATAAACTTCTTGCTAGCTCATTTTTTGCTGCGTGAGGAGGCTTCATATTTTCTGGGGGTCCGCACGTGTGTGTGTGCCCATGCCTCCCCTCCCGAGGTGGGGTGGTTTCCTGCACAAGGTGTTAAGCAGTCACACCCGATGGAGACATATAGGCAGAAGGAAGTTGGCCAGAAACAGAGGGGTTTTCAGGCCGCGAGCTCTCTTATGCTGGACGGGTCCCCCTAATTTAAACCTTAGGGTTTCAGAACATGAAAATGTACAAAAATTCACATCCATAGTCTGTGGTTTATATTACTTTTTGTGACCTTTTATCTAAAATGGTTTTTTCAACATGACCTTGAAAGAAAATTATCCCCCCAAAAGTGATTTGTGGGGTGCAGCTGGAACTTTCACTTTGTCGATTTTTAGCTGTGTGACCCTCGGTGAGTCACGTGATTGCCCTCAATTCCGGATTCAAACTCTGTCCCTTCTGCCCAGCTCGCCCCATCTGGGTGCGGCGGGCGGTAGGTTCCCATGTGTGTCTGAGGGTCCTTTGAAGAAATCGTGCGCATCTGTGTGTGTGCGGCTGCATTCTTTCCTCTCCTCAAGGAAAAGCAGCCCAGTGTGGGTGTTGCTTTGCCGCTTGCCCATCTCCACCTAGTGTGTTTCCAAAATTATTCCACATCAATACCTGTAGACTTTTGCTTTTAATGGCTTCGTAGCATTCCATAATATTTGCATATTATGATTTGATTAATTCTTTCCCTCTTGGTGGGCATTTAAGTTGTTTTCAGTTTTTTGCAACTACATGCAATTCTGCAATGAAGATCTTTGCATATGTGGGTGATATACATGTTTGTGACTGTGTCTCTAGGACAAATCCCTATAAATCAAAGTGCAGCTCTGTGCATTTTCCAGTGTTGACGGATATCACAAAAGAGGATATGAAGTTTTCTGCAGTTGTCTACACGGGCTCATCAATGCCAACCCCGCCCACAACAGTGGATATCGTCAACTTTTTACCTTTACAAATCTGATCGTAGACCTGGCCTGCTGATTGAACGTGGCCTGCACCCCACAGGGAGGGCAGTGCTGTGGGTGCAGGGGGATAAAAGAGAAGAGAGGGAGGAGCAATAAACTGCAGAGGAGAGCGTCCCAAGCAGGTGATTCAGTGCACGCTGGGAACAGATAGGCCGCAAACCTGCTCCAGCTTGTAGCCCCTCCCAGCCACCTCTCCTCCTCATATGAGGCTTTGGCAAACACCAACGTTTATTCAAAAAAGAAGTAGCACCTTCAATCGCTTAGGGGTTTGAAGACAAGAAAAGCATACAAGCAAAAAGCAAGTAAAAGCGTACACCACAGGAGGAAATGCCCAAAGAAACATAGCTTCATGTACATAGTTCTACTCGGTCTCAACGATGGACAGTGGGGTTTGTCTAAAGAATAGAGTGTGTGCTGTACCAGGCCGAGGGACGAAGCAGGCGGGCAGGTCTCAGGAAAGGAATGAGCAGAGAAGGGACGGCATGGCTGGGAAGGAAGAACAGGGGTTATGAGCACATGACCCAACAACAAACACAGCTGCAAACACACAAATGTCACAACCTGTGGAAGTGACATCCAGGGGCATTCAAGTCAACACGGTATAAAAGCGTTTGGAGAGGCAGACACAGGTACGGAGACAGAGAAAGGACATTCCACAAACGTAGCTGCCTGTCCCCTAAGAGAGAGAATATCAGCCAAAAGTAAAAATAATTAAATTTAATTAAAAATTACCCTGAGACAAAGAAACCTCTTAATCTGCCACTAAAAACCCACACAGTGTCGGGGGCGGCGCCAGGGAGGGCGGCAGGGAAAGGCCCTAATGATCCACACCTAGAATATTCCAAAGTTACAGAAGTTCCAAGATAAAGATAAAATCTTACGGGCTCACAGCAGAAAAAACATCAAATCAGAAGGAGTAAAGCTGCGTGTGTGACAGGAAGGGGAGCAGCCTCAGCTGCGGCGGCTGCACCGCACCCCAGGAGACACAAAGGAAAATTCACATGTTCGCAGAAAAGACGGGGCATTCTCGGAATTTTATACCCAGGGTTGTTGGTTCTGGAAACAAACACCCCTATGCGTGCGAGAACACGTGAAGTGCGGCACCTGGGAGCCCTTGGAAAATAGAAAGACAGCATCATGTTGAAATTTTGCCAACAATGACATAAATCAAATGATGAAGAAAAAGCTATAATGCACGGTGACCACATTTAAAAATAGAAAAGAGACTGCACTACCATGGGAAATGTCTACAGAAGAGAACAGCAGCACCATACGTGCAAAAGCACCACAAAATCGGTTCTGGGAAGACGAGCGTGGGCAGAGGACACGGCACCGAGTCCTCATCTTGTGTGGCACAGAGTCAACAGGCCGTTAAAACGTGCCGATTAAAATAAAAAAAAAGATGTTCCTGGGGGCACTCAGGGCCCAAGCAAAGTGCAGAGGGCATGCAGGTGAGCGCAGCTTGACGTGGGTGTCGAGGCCCCAGCAGGGTGAGCTGGGTCCCCTGCAGACGAGGTCTCCCCTCGCCATGTCCTGCACCATCGCTTCTGGCCTGGACTCACGCTGTTTCACTGGTCTGGCCGGCTTTGCTCTATTGGCCTCTTGTTGTGATCTCGAAGCTGCCAGATGTTCAAGTTCAGCAGGGAACTTGAGAGGAAGAATTCATGCATCTTTCTGTCTTTAAATGAGGCAGCTCCCTGGTGCCGCCCGCCCTCCTCCACAATTAACCACCGGCAAAAGCTTCCACCCTGACGGGAGGAATCCCAGTCCCACTCTGGAAAGGGTAAGGACCCGCCTCCAGGCTCATCCCTCCCAGCCTCCCCGGGCTCCCGCCTGCTAGGTCTGTCCCAGCTCCAGAGTCTGACTGACGGATCATGCCACAGTCCCCAAAATACCTGGGTATCCCTGGGACCCCAAAACAACAGTGGCAGCCACACGAATATCTCAAAACCAGGATATTTAAATATGTTGGCAAGAAGGATTATGGAGACCAAAAGAGGATGTGAAGTCAATTTCAAGACCACAGGTGCATGTCCAGGATGACAAGGGTGGAGGTGGCACCAGGGCTTCCGTCCTCACAAATGGCAACAGCCCACTCAATAAGGATTCCAGAGTCTTCTGCTCAGACACTCACTGCTGGTGGGCACGTCATCAGCGTTTGGTTCTGTTTTTCTGCTCATCAGTAGGGAATTGGGACCCCATGTGGGTCAGAGCCCTCAACTCCATGAGATGCAGAAATCAGTCCATGCCGGGGCAGAGGACTCTCAGGGTTGAGATCAGACCTGGCACCCAAGGCCTTGGGACCCAGGGAGAGACCCTTCTGCTGATCTCTTTGTCCTTCCTGCTGCATTGTGGCCTCAGGACAAAGGAAGGACCAGGGTGGTAGAGAAAGGGACACCAGAGCAAGGCCCACAGCCCCAGCATCACAGCTGTGGGTGCCCAGGGACTTGGGTCCTCTGTCCTGAGGCAGAGCCACGCTGCATCTAGAAGCACTGGCCCTGCTGACCACAGTCACTTCGTAACCAAAGTTCTTTTCCTTCTGCTTGAGGCTCTCTCGTTAACACAAGATGACAAAGACCATGGGGGCTACTGGTTCTCAGGATGGGGCAGCCCGCCTCCCACAGAGCCCCTCTGAGGCCTGTTCACCCAGAGGATGGCCCCGAGCATGCTCAGGAACAGGGGCAGCTTCAGGAAGACCAGGAGCAGGAAGTGGACACTGCTGAGCAGGGACCTGCATGCGGGGGACACAATGACAGAAGTGAGCTGCCTCCCAGGACCCCTCCTCCCAGCTCAGCCCCTCCCAGGTTGTGGGTTCCCATAACCCATGTGAGAGCAGGCCTGGGTCCCCAGGCTGACATTGGCCTCCACCTCCCTGACTCTCTTCCTTCATCCTTATTCTCATCCTTGGGTGCTCTACTAGGGGGGAAATGATGGGGGTCCTTATAAGAAGCAGAAGAGATTAGGACACGGACCCCCACAAGGCGAAACCGTGAGAAGACACAGGGAGAAGACAGCCGTCTACAAGCCAAGGACAGAGGCCTCGGGAGAAGCTAGCCCAGGGACACAGGGACGCAGATGTCTGGCTCCAGAATTGTCCACAGAGAACGTCAGCTCTTCACACGGTCCAGCTGGGGTGCTGTGCTGTGGTCCCCAAACTGACTGATGCAGGGAGAGTCTCTAATTATTCTCTATTCACTGAATTTTATACAGTATATTAATCTGCCAATTAATTAATTAACTCTATGTGGCACACTCATTATCTCTCCATTGTAAGTGCTTAGAGGGCAGACACCTGATTATTTTCTTCATCTTTGATCCCCTGCATTCCCTAAATCAGTGACAGACATGGGTGGGGGGCTCAACAGTTATTTACCACATAAATGAATGAGTTACCCATCCAATGCTGATCAAAGACCCTAGCTGGTACTTACATCTCATTTTGATTCATGAAATTAAAAATGTTCTTGCGTTTATGTATTAAAACCAGGTCAAGGGAAAGCAACTGTCAAAACAGAGGGCAAAGGGGAGAGGGGACAGAGGGTTCCCGGGGTGGAGAGATGAGGGAGGTCCCACAGGGACAGGGTGGGAAGGCTGGGCAGCAGGAGAGCACAGCAGGTCCAGACACAGAGTCTAAGGGCCAAGGAGGGGGGGGGAGGGGGGAGGAAAGGGGCTGCCCTCGTCCAGAAAGCCCCTGTGCTGCAGGGCTGGGCAGGGCACTGGGAAGCAGGAGGGAGGCTCAGTGTCTCCCTCTGTGAAATGGGAATGTGCGTATCTGCCCTTCCTCCTCAGGAGGGGGTCACCTGGGGGTCAAAGCATGAACAGGACAATGGACAGGAAAGCCCTGTGACAGCTGCCAGGTGCTCTGGAGACACAGGGGACAGTCACTGTCTCCACTGTTGCCATAGCAATAACTAGGGAGGCAGGACCTCCCAGGCCTCCCTGTGCTCCCAGAATTTGGACCCAGAGCCATCCTTGTAGCCCATGACCCCTGTGCTCCCACAGCCTGACATGCCCCCTGCCCCAACTATCTGCTCCTCCACATCCCACCCTGTCAGCTCCACAGGGGACGCTCCACATCTATGTGACCGGACTCAACACATTTCTGGGAACATAGGACTTCGCTCAGTGAAGTGGGACCAATGAATGAAGGAGAACAAACCTCCAGGTTCCCTGAGCTCCAGGAGGCAGGACCAGGAGTGGGGGTCACCACAGACTCTGTGCTACCTGAGAGCAAGTGGTAGGGGCCCCTGCATCCTGGCTGGGACAGGGGCTACAAATAGTCCCCACACTGGAGAAGTTAGGGACAAGTGGGCCACAGGGAACAGCAGCATCTGAGCTGACTTACCTTCCATTGGGGTGCAGGCTGGTCACAGTCGGGGAGCTTGTAGGGACTTCTGTGGTGACCGGCTCTGTGAACGTGGTGGTGGAGGTGGTGGCCGACACTGTAGTGGCTGCTTGGCACACAGAACAGATTACCTGCCACCCTGCCTGCCTGGCTCCCGTAGCCCTGCACGTGGCTCTCAGCCTGGAGGCGTGGGGGCTGCCCTGGTTCAGGAGCCTGGAGCTGGGCCATGGGAAGGGGCCTATAGGACCCTGGACCACTCCTATGTCCTCGGCCTCTGGCAGACTCAGGGCCTCGGAAGGTGGTAGTGTGGGCACAGGTCCCAGAGGGACATGGAGCCGGCCATGGAAGGGTGAGGGGGCCCAGGACTGCCTCAGGTCAAGGGCAGCTGGAGTTCAGCTGAAGGTTAGACACTCCTGCTGCATGTGACACATGTTTGGCCAAAACCTGTCCTGTTTTGCTTACCCAGTAAGGAAGGGGGCTGCCCGGTGCTCCCATACCCGAGATCTGTGACATCTAAGGTCACGGTCAGCCCTGAATCACCACATTCAGGATGAGCCTGCACATCAGACAAGTTATTACGTTTCTGCACCTAAAGCAGTTCCTTCTCAGGAACATGGTCAGGAATCCACGACACAACGAATGGGCCACTCTCTGCAGCTGTCACAAGACACCCAGGTTCCAGGTGTCCTGGGGACTGTGTTGAGTGTGTCCCCCCGGCCGCCACCATAAGTGCCCGTTGAGCTGCAGCTGGCTGTCCGAGGTTCAGCAGAAGCAGAACCCATCAGAAGAACTTGTTCCCACCACGGCACTCCCAGGACCACCTGCACTGGGAAGACCATAGGAAGCGACCGTCCATAAGCCCAGGTGCACAAACAGCTCCTGGTGGGATTTCCGGCAGCCAGATGCAACTGTTTGACTTGGAGGCCTCTCCAGACCTCAGGGACTGGGCCACAGCACCCCAACTGTGGAAGCAGGGACGGGGTCAGCAGCTATGAGTCCCGGCCCAAAACTCCACAAACGGCAGGGACACCTGGACACCAGGGTGCCAGGACAGCAATGGCAGGAACTGGGATCTCTGGGTCCCACCAGGCTGAACCAGGGCTGTCACCACGATCTCTCTAGACAACAGGCCAGGCATGGAGCTGTGCGGAGAAACTCAGTGTGCCCAGAAAGGCCTGGCCCCGTCCCAGAGGAGCCCCCAGAGCCCAAGAGCCACTAAGAGACACCGTGCCTCTCTAAACCCATGTGAGCAGCAGGTCCATGAGACCTCAGGACTCAACCACCCTCTGTGACAGTTCCCTCTGAGTGAGCTCAGTCCCTGGACAGAGACCTCAGGGACCAGGACAGAGGAAGCCCTGAAATCACATAGCCACACATACACAGTCTCTTACCTGAGCCAACATCCACTTTAACTGCGACCCCATGGTCAGTTCCAGTTCTATCAATCCCACACCAGTAAGTGCCTGCATCCTCCCGCCTGAGCTTCTCCATGGTCACGGTGAAGGTGTGCCTGGTCTGATTGTCCCTGATGGACACACGGTCCCTCTTCACCTCCCACTCTGGTCCATTGGTTTTAACAAGGATCTTGCAGTCACTCCACTCATCTCCTTGACACCAGTACTTCACGTAGGGCTCCAACCCAAGGTCATAGTGACACTGCACAGTCAGCCAGCCCTGCTCAGGGCCTGTCACTTCTCCTGGACCCCTGATGACAGCTGATGGATCTGATGACCCTGGAAAACACAAACCCATGTGCCTGACCTGCCCCCCAACCCCAACCCTGAGGGCAGAGCCACAGCCTCCTGCCCAGTGACAGCCCCATAAGTCCACGTGTCCGGTGAGAGGTATAGAGTCCAGGGAGGAATCGCCTTCCTCGAGACAGAGCCTTGTCCTTCAAATTTCCACATGGTCAGAGCTGCCTCCAAAATCACCTGAGAGCACAACCCCAGGTCTCAACGACACTGAGACTGTGTAGCAGCAGCTTCTGGCAAATCACCGCTCCCCTCCCTGTGGCCAAGAAATCCTTGTGTCTCCTCAATGTCCTTTGTCATCCCATCTGTGTCACACTGGTCTCCTGGGGAGGAAGTAGCAGAGGACCCATTTCCACAGGAGGGCGGGGGTGGCTGACCTGTGCCCGGGGGCCTAGGAGGCCCAGATGGGGCGCCTGCTGCACGTGGCCCTGCAGAGGATTGTCCAGGTGGTTCTGATGGCTCTGGTGGTTCCATCGTGAGCCCCATCCCTGGGGGAGCGCCTCTGACAGTGACCAAAGTGGTGACACCAACTATTGAACCCACGTCACACAATCCCATTTTCTCCATGGAATTTTCTCAACTTCAGTGTAAGATAAAGACACCCGGGCTAGGACCTCTTGTGTCCTGTAAGACTTTTCTTAACCTTTCTGAAAAGGGTCCAAGCAAGAGTTAGAGAGCGAGAAAACTGACAAGCCTTGTTACCTCCTCCCTTCAAACCAACAGCCTACACAGGACACCCGCCCACACAGTAGTCTCCATGTGATCTTTGTCTGAAGGTGCTCAGAGCAAAGGAAATAAGTTAATTTGATATTCATCAAAAATTCTTTATGTTTCTGAACCAAAGGAAGACTCGTCACCAAAATGATAGACTCTCATGACCAGTAAGTATGAATGTTTCAGTATTCGAGTAGGCACCCAAATAAACCAGAATTATCTTCAGGAGGGCCAGCCTTTTGTGGTACAGGCTTCCCCTGCTAGGTGAGTGTTCTAGGAACCCCTCTGTATCAGTGCACCAGCTGGCATTGTTGTGAGAGGCTGTGTTCAGCATCAGTGAATTTTTTTGCAGGTTCTCGTGAACACATTTGCCCATTTTATGTTGGGTATTTCCGAGCGCACCAGCCCACACTGTGCTGAGTGTTCTGCAGTTTTTGATCCAAACCCACATGACCCCTGTGCCCCACCCTCTCTCCTCCCCTGTCTCTCCCTGAGCACTTTTTTGTAGTTTCTCCAGATGAAAAAATTCTCAAAAGTTAATGCTTTGTCAATGAGGAGGAGGTAAAACAAAAAATCGCTGTAACACAAAAAGGCCTCAAGTTGACGAGTTCAAAAATGTTTGGAGCAGGGGAAGAAACACCTGGACAGGTGTATGCATCCGAAGGAGAGGACTTTGACAGTGACCGAAGTTTAAACATGTAAGAATAAATACACAATTTTTTATAAATAAATTCCGGGGATCGTTTGTTGCCCCTTCGTACGTTTGGGGTGAAACCGGAAGTGCATGGCAGCAACGGACTCCACCCGCTTCAAACACTTTTCTCAGGTCACTCAGAGAACTTGCGCAGACACTGGCCATTGCGGAGACCTGTCATACGCAGGTGCCTAAAAACTTCCGAGATTGAAATCATCCCGTGCGTGTCTGAGTCCAATTCAGCTGAGGTCGGGACCAAGAGTGGAAACATTTGCACATGTGCAGAAGCTAAAACACACACGTCTTCAACAACCAAGAGTGAAGAAAAGCATCACGATAAAAATGTTTAAATCTTTTAACTAAATAGAAAGGGAAAGTGCTACAAATAAAAACTGGGGGACAGAGCTTAAAGAGTAGAGCAGTCTCCTTTAGATAGCACGCCAGTCCCCAGAATCTGTGAACATGTCCCTTGTTTGGCAGCAGGCAGGGACTCTGCAGGTGTGAAGAAGTTTAAGGCCCAGAGATGGGGAGAGTATCTGGATGGCCCAGGTGGGCCCAGTGGAATCCAGCCCCAAGCACCAAGGTTCTGGTTCCTGGGGCGCTCACCTGGGAGGATGGGAAGCAGCAGACAGGGCAGCCAGGTGGCCCCGCCTCCCTAGACTTGGTCCTCTCTGAGCATCAAGCCCCAGCTGTGCCCAAGGGCTGACATTTGGCCCAGAATGGGCATCTTCTAACCTCTGGTCTTGCCTCCCTGTGACACCGCTCCACACGTCTCCGACATTGTGTGGACCACACTGTTGATGGTCTGGCCTTTGCTTTGTCCTGAGCAGAAACTCAGGCAGGCAGGTGAGCTGGGTGGGGTGACAGTCCAGAGGGTCTGTCCACCCTGGCTCACTGCCTGTCCCCACTCGGTACTCTGAGTGATTTAGGGAAGGTTGCTCAGCTCTGGCTACAAGTCACCACCACCTGAGGAGGCTCTGAAACCACCCAGGTTCCTGAGCCCCGCCCTGACTGAGAGGGTCTGAGCTCCTGAAAGTCCCCAGGGTTGGACTCACTCACTGGCCCTCTCCTGTGCATGGGGCAGGGCCAGGGTGAGGAACGCCATCCCAACTGGGGTGCCTCTGCTTGTTGCCCCACCTGGCAGAGGACAGGAGACAGCAGACACTCGTTTTTCATTTCACCCAAAGGGTCTGGAAGCTGGACTGGACGTGTCCCTTCCCTGAGGACAGATCCTCTCTGTGTCCCGCCCAGCCCCAGTGATGCCTGTTCCTAAAAGCCCCGCCCCACTCACCTGGGACAAAGAGCAGGAGCAGAGGTGGGAGCAGCCACATGGTCCTGGTGCCCAGTTCTCTCCCTGGGGACCATCAAATGCCAGTGACCTCCAAAAACTTAATGTGGCCCAGAGAGACACTACAGTCGATTTTGCTAAATAATTTTTTTTGTCTCTCTCTGCCACTTCCGTTCGACGTTGTCTCCAGTTCCTTCCTCATTTCACTAAGGATCAGACAGGCAGTGTCTTCACTGACCAGTGCATGGCGGATGTGTCTCAATGATTTGCGGGGAAGCAGAGCGTCCAGGCCTGGCCAGGCCTCCTCTTGCCCATGAGTGTGTGAGGAACTGAAAAGGCTCTCAGCTCAGGTCCCAGGGAGTGAGGGGGATGCGCTGGGTGTGCGCTTGGGAAGGACGCAGCACTCAGGGCTGACACCCAGCCTGGCAGTGGGAACAGTATCATCCCCAACCTGCCTCCAGGCAGCCCCTCCACAGGGCGGCTCAGACCCCCTCCCACCCTGTCCCCTGTTCCTCCCTAAGGGAGCCTCATCCCAGCCCTGAGTCTCTCTGAAGCAGAGGCCCCTGTGGGGACATGACAAGGAAGGCGAAGTGGCCTTTTCCCTCAGCCTCAGTTTGTCCTGGGTGGTTCTCCCCACATCTCCGCATGTGTCAC
Organism: Desmodus rotundus; assembly: GCF_022682495.2. Classification (NCBI taxonomy): domain Eukaryota; kingdom Metazoa; phylum Chordata; class Mammalia; order Chiroptera; family Phyllostomidae; genus Desmodus; species Desmodus rotundus. The sequence continues at coordinate 109,400,182 of NC_071395.1, forward strand.
TGGCTAGGGGCTCTGGGCAAACTCACTGCACCAGGGACACTGCTGAGGCCAACCGCCTCTGGAGTGACGGTCCCTCACCTCCCTCTCTTCCTGCACAAGGTCCCCTCCTCTTCTTGTTACCTGCATCCTCCTTCTCCATACCAATTTTGCCTCCTCCTTCTTAAAAAAATATTTCCATATTTGTGATTTCTTTCAACCTTTGGAGTGTTCTGTGTTTGCAACCATTGGGACAATTGTGACCCCATGCAGGTGGGGCCCTGAAGCCCCATCCAACCCAAGGTCAGTCCATGCTGCTGGGGGGGTCTCGGGGTTGACATCAGGCCTGGCACCCAAGGCCTTGGGACCCAGGGACAGACCCTTCTGCTGATCTCTTTGTCCTTTCTGCTGCATTGTGGCCTCAGGACAAAGGAAGGACCAGGGTGGTAGAGAAAGGGACACCAGAGCAAGGCCCACAGCCCCAGCATCACAGCTGTGAGTGTCCAGGGACTTGGGTCCTCTGTCCTGAGGCAGGGCCACGCTGCATCTAGAAGCACTGGCCCTGCTGACCACAGTCACTTTGTAACCAAAGTTCTTCTCCTGCTTGAGGCTCTCTCGTTAACACAAGATGACAAAGACCATGGGGGCTACTGGTTCTCAGGATGGGGCGGCCCGCTTCCCACAGAGCCCTTCTGAGGCCTGTTCACCCAGAGGACGGCCCCGAGCATGCTCAGGAACAGGGGCAGCTTCAGGATGACCAGGAGCAGGAAGTGGACACTGCTGAGCAGGGACCTGCATGCGGGGGACACAATGACAGAAGTGAGCTGCCTCCCAGGACCCCTCCTCCCAGCTCAGCCCCTCCCAGGTTGTGGGTTCCCATAACCCATGTGAGGGCAGGCCTGGGTCCCCAGGCTGACATTGGCCTCCACCTCCCTGACTCTCTTCCTTCATCCTTATTCTCATCCTTGGGTGCTCTACTAGGGGGGAAATGATGGGGGTCCTTATAAGAAGCAGAAGAGATTAGGACACAGACTCCCACAAGGGAAAATCATGAGAAGACACAGGGAGAAGACAGCCGTCTACAAGCCAAGGACAGAGGCCTCGGGAGAAGCTAGCCCAGGGACACAGGGACGCAGATGTCTGGCTCCAGAATTGTCCACAGAGAACGTCAGCTCTTCACGCCGTCCAGCTGCGGTGCTGTGCTGTGGCCCCCGAGCTGACTGATGCAGGGAGAGTCTCTAATACATCTCCATTCACTGAGTTTTATACAGTATATTCATCTGCCAATTAATTAATTAACTCTATGTGGCACACTCATTATCTCTCCATTGTAAGTGCTTAGAGGGCAGAGCCTGATTATTTTCTTCATCCTCGATCCCCTGTGTTCCCTAAATCAGTGACAGTCATGGGTGGGGGCTCAACAGTTATTCACCCCATAAATGAATGAGATACCCATCCAATGCTGATCAAAGACCCTAGCTGGTACTTACATCTCATTTTGATTCATGAAATTTAAAATGTTCTTGCGTTTATGTATTAAAACCAGGTCAAGGGAAAGCAACTATCAAAACAGAGGGCAAAGGGGAGAGGGGACAGAGGGTTCCCAGGGTGGAGAGACGGGGGAGGTCCCACAGGGACAGGGTGGGAAGGCTGGGCAGCAGGAGAGCACAGCAGGTCCAGACACAGAGTCCAAGGGCCAAGGAGGGAGGGGAGGTGGGAGGAAAGGGGCTGCTCTGTGTCCAGAAAGCCCCTGTGCCGCAGGGCTGGGCAGGGTGCTGGGAAGCAGGAGGGAGACTCAGTGTCTCCCTCTGTGAAATGGGAACATGAGTATCTGCCCTTCCTCCTCAGGAGGGGGTCACCTGGGGGTCAAAGCATGAACAGGACAATGGACAGGAAAGCCTTGTGACAGCTGCCAGGTGCTCTGGAGACACAGGGGACAGCTATCTATGCTGTTGCCATAGCAGTAACTAGGGAGACAGGACCTCCCAGGCCTCCCTGTGCTCCCAGAATTTGGACCCAGAGCCATCCTTGTAGCCCATGACCCCTGTGCTCCCACAGCCTGACATGCCCCCTGCCCCAACTATCTGCTCCTCCACATCCCACCCTGTCAACTCCACAGGGGATGCTCCCCATATATGTGACCAGCTCAGTACCATTCTGGGACACAGGACTTCGCTCAGTGAAGTGGGACCAATGAATGAAGGAGAACAAACCTCCAGGTTCCCTGAGCTCCAGGAGGCAGGACCAGGAGTGGGGGTCACCACAGACTCTGTGCTACCTGAGAGCAAGTGGTAGGGGCCCCTGCATCCTGGCTGGGACAGGGGCTACAAATAGTCCCCACACTGGAGAAGTTAGGGACAAGTGGGCCACAGGGAACAGCAGCATCTGAGCTGACTTACCTTCCATTGGGGTGCAGGCTGGTCACAGTCGGGGAGCTTGTAGGGACTTCTGTGGTGACCGGCTCTGTGAACGTGGTGGTGGAGGTGGTGGCCGACACTGTAGTGGCTGCTTGGCACACAGAACAGATTACCTGCCACCCTGCCTGCCTGGCTCCCGTAGCCCTGCACGTGGCTCACAGCCTGGAGGCGTGGGGGCTGCCCTGGTTCAGGAGCCTGGAGCTGGGCCATGGGAAGGGGCCTATAGGACCCTGGACCACTCCTGTGTCCTCGGCCTCTGGCAGACTCAGGGCCTCGGAAGGTGGTAGTGTGGGCACAGGTCCCAGAGGGACATGGAGCCGGCCATGGAAGGGTGAGGGGGCCCAGGACTGCCTCAGGTCAAGGGCAGCTGGAGTTCAGCTGAAGGTTAGACACTCCTGCTGCATGTGACACATGTTTGGCCTAAACCTGTCCTGTTTTGCTTACCCAGTAAGGAAGGGGGCTGCCCGGTGCTCCCATACCCGAGATCTGTGACATCTAAGGTCACGGTCAGCCCTGAATCACCACATTCAGGATGAGCCTGCACATCAGACAAGTTATTACGTTTCTGCACCTAAAGCAGTTCCTTCTCAGGAACATGGTGGAATCCGCGACACAACGAATGGGCCACTCTCTGCAGCTGTCACAAGACGCCCAGGTTCCAGGTGTCCTGGGGACTGCGTTGAGTGTGTCCCACCGGCCACCACCATAAGTGCCCGGTGAGCTGCAGCTGGCTGTCCGAGGGTCAGCAGAAGCAGAACCCATCAGACGAACTTGTTCCCACCATGGCTCTCCCAGGACCGCCTGCACTGGGAAGGCCTTAGGAAGTGACCGTCCATAAGCCCAGGTGCACAAACAGCTCATGGTGGGATTTCCGGCAGCCAGATGCAACTGTTTGACTTGGAGGCCTCTCCAGACCTCAGGGACTTGGCCATAGCACCCCAATTGTGGAAGCAGGGACGGGGTCAGCAGCTGAGAGTCCTGGCCCAAAACTCCACAAACCGCAGGGACACCAGGGTGCCAGGACAGCAATGGCAGGAACTGGGATCTCTGGGTCCCACCAGGCTGAACCAGGGCCGTCACCACGATCTCTCTGGACAACAGGTCAGGCACGGAGATGTGCAGAGAAACTCAGTGTGCCCAGAAAGGCCTGGCCCCATCCCAGAGGAGCCCCCAGAGCCTAAGAGCCACTAAGAGACACTGTGCCCCTCAGAACCCAGTGAGCAGCAGGTCCATGAGACCTCAGGAATCAACCACCCTCTGTGACAGTTTCTTCTGAGTGAGCACAGTCCCTGGACAGGGACCTCAGGGGCCAGGACAGAGCAGTCCCTGAAGTCACACAGTCATACATACACATGTTCTTACCTGGGCCAATGGTCACTTTAACTCGGACCCCATGGTCAGTTCCAGTTCTCTCAATCCCACACCAGTAAGTGCCTGCATCCCCCCGCCTGAGCTTCTCCATGGTCACGGTGAAGGTGTGGCTGGTCTGATTGTCCCTGATGGACACACGGTCCCTCTTCACCTCCCAATTTGATCCAGTGGTTTTAACAAGGAACTTGCAGCTTATGAATTCAGCTCCTTGACACCAGTACTTCACATAGGACTCCCACCTGGGTTCATAGTGACACTGCACAGTCAGCCAGCCCTGCTCAGGGCCTGTCACTTCTCCTGGACCCCGGATGACAGCTGATGGGTCCGATGAGCCTGGAAAACACAAACCCATGTGCCTCACCTTCCCCCCAACCCCCACCCTGAGGGCAGGGCCACAGCCTCCTGCCCAGTGACAGCCCCATAAGTCCACATGTCCGGTGAGAGGTATAGAGTCCAGGGAGGAATCGCCTTCCTCGAGACAGAGCCTTGTCCTTCAAATTTCCACATGGTCAGAGCTGCCTCCAAAATCACCTGAAAGCACAACCCCAGATCTCAAAGACAACGACACTGACACTGAGCAGTAACAGCTTCTGGCAAATCACTGCTCCCCTTCCTGTGGCCAAGAAATCCTTGTGTCTCCTCCATGTCCTTTGTCATCTCATCTGTGTCACACTGGTCTCCTGGGGAGGAAGCAGCAGAGGTCCCATTTCCAGAGGAGGGCGGGGTTGGCTGACCTGTGCCCGGGGCCTGGGAGGCCTGGGGCCTGGGAGGCCCGGCTGGGGCGCCTGTCGCACCTGGCCCTGCAGAGGATGGTCCAGGTGGTTCTGATGGCTCTGGTGGTTCCAACCTGAGCCCCGCCCCCTGCGGGAGGGCCTCTGACAGTGACCAAAGTGGTGACACCAAACATGGAACCCACATCACACAATCCCATTTTCTCCATGGAATTTTCTCAACTTCAGTGTAAGATAAAAACCCCTGGGCTAGGACCTCTTGTGTCCTGTAGATTTTTCTTAACCTTTCTAAAAAGGATCTTAGCAAAAAATAAAAAGTGAGAAAACTGACAAGCCTTGTTACCTCCTCCCTTCAAACCAACAGCCTACACAGGACATCCACCCACACAGTAGTCTCCATGTGATCTTTTTCTGAAGGCGGTCAGAGCAAAGGAAATAAACCAAATCAGACTTCCATCAGTAATGCTTTATGTTGATAAACCCAAGGCAGACTGGTTCACAAAATGATAGACTCTTATTTGCTGCCAATCCCAGAAAGTACGAATGTTGTAGTGTACAAGGGGGACCATAAAAACTGAAATTATCTTCTGTCAGGTCATCCCCTTATAAAGTACAGGCTTCCCCCACTAGGTGAGTGTTCTAGGAACCCATCTGTGTCAGTGTACCAGCTGGCGTTGTTGTGAGAGGCTGTGTCTGGCTACAGTGATTTTTTTTTTTTTTGAAGACTCTTTCCAGGTGTTTGCCCATTTCATGAGTGGTTTACCATCGCCCAGGCCCCAACCCACTGAGCTTTCAGCAGTTTCTGACCCAAAATGGCATGACCCCCCTGGCCCACCCTCCCTCTGCACCCAATCTTGCCCCCAAGGAACTTTTTTTATTTCCCTGGATGAAAAAAACCCTTCAGGGAAACACATTGCTGATGTGGAAGAGGTGAAACAAAAAAGCAACAGAAGCCCTACAAGGCATGAAAATTGACGAGTTCAAAAATGTTTGGAGCAGTGGAAGAAACACCTGGACAGGTGTATGCATCCGATGGAGAGGACTTGGACAGTGACCGAAGTTTAAACATGTAAGAATAAATACACAATTTTTTATAAATAAATTCCGGGGATCTTTTGTTGCCCCTTCGTACGTTTGGGCTGAAACCGGAAGTGCATGGCAGCAACGGACTCCAGCCACTTCAAACACTTTTCTCAGGTCACTCACAGAACTTGCGCAGACACTGGCCATTGCGGAGACCTGTCATAAACAGGTCCCTAAAAACTTCCGAGATTGAAATCATCCCGTGCGTGTCTGAGTCCAGTTCAGCTGAGGTCGGGACCAAGAGTGGAAACATTTACACATGTGCAGAAGCTAAAACACACACGTCTTCAACAACCAAGAGTGAAGAAAAGCATCATGATAAAAATGTTTAAATGTTTTAACTAAATAGAAAGGGAAAGAGCTACAAATAAAAACTGGGGGACAGAGCTTAAAGAGTAGAGCAGTCTCCTTTAGACAGCACGCCAGTCCCCAGAATCTGTGAACATGTCCCTTGTTTGGCAGCAGGCAGGGACTCTGCAGGTGTGAAGAAGTTTAAGGCCCAGAGATGGGGAGAGTATCTGGATGGCCCAGGTGGGCCCAGTGGAATCCAGCCCCAAGCACCAAGGTTCTGGTTCCTGGGACGCTCACCTGGGAGGATGGGAAGCAGCAGACAGGACAGCCAGGTGGCCCCGCCTCCCTAGACTTGGTCCTCTCTGAGCATCAAGCCCCAGCTGTGCCCAAGGGCTGACATTTGGCCCAGAATGGGCATCTTCTAACCTCTGGTCTTGCCTCCCTGTGACACTGCTCCACACGTCTCCGACATTGTGTGGACCACACTGTTGATGGTCTGGCCTTGCTTTGTCCTGAGCAGAAACTCAGGCAGGCAGGTGAGCTGGGTGGGGTGACAGTCCAGAGGGTCTGTCCACCCTGGCTCGCTGCCTGTCCCCACTGGGTACTCTGAGTGATTTAGGGAAGGTTGCTCAGCTCTGGCTACAAGTCACCACCACCTGAGGAGGCTCTGAAACCACCCAGGTTCCTGAGCCCCGCCCTGACTGAGAGGGTCTGAGCTCCTGAAAGTCCCCAGGGTTGGACTCACTCATTGGCCCTGTGCGTGGGGCAGGGCCAGGGTGAGGAACTCCATCCCAACTGGGGTGCCTCTGCTTGTTGCCCTACCTGGCAGAGGACAGGAGACAGCAGACACTCGTTTTTCATTTCACCCAAAGGGTCTGGAAGCTGGACTGGACGTGTCCCTTCCCTGAGGACAGATCCTCTTTGTGTCCCGCCCAGCCCCAGTTATGCCTGTTCCTAAAGCCCCGCCCCACTCACCTGGGACAAAGAGCAGGAGCAGAGGTGGGAGCAGCCACATGGTCCTGGTGCCCAGTTCTCTCCCTGGGGACCATCAAATGCCAGTGACCTCCAAAAACTTAATGTGGCCTAGAGAGACACTACAGTCGATTTTGCTAAATAATTTTTTTTGTCTCTCTCTGCCACTTCCGTTCGACGTTGTCTCCAGTTCCTTCCTCATTTCACTAAGGATCAGACAGGCAGTGTCTTCACTGACCAGTGCATGGCGGATGTGTCTCAATGATTTGCGGGGAAGCAGAGCGTCCAGGCCTGGCCAGGCCTCCTCTTGCCCATGAGTGTGTGAGGAGCTGAAAAGGCTCTCACCTCTGGTCCCAAGGAGTGAGGGGGATGCGCTGGGTGTGCGCTTGGGAAGGACGCAGTGCTCAGGGCTGACACCCAGCCTGGCAGTGGGAACAGTATCATCCCCAACCTGCCTCCAGGCAGCCCCTCCACAGTGCAGTTCAGACCCCCTCCCACCCTGTCCCCTGTTCCTCCCTAAGGGAGCCTCATCCCAGCCCTGAGTCTCTCTGAAGCAGAGGCCCCTGTGGGGACATGACAGGGAAGGAGAAGTGGCCTTTTCCCTCAGCCTCAGTTTGTCCTGGGTGGTTCTCCCCACATCTCCGCATGTGTCACTGGCTAGGGGCTCTGGGCAAACTCACTGCACCAGGGACACTGCTGAGGCCAACCGCCTCTGGAGTGACGGTCCCTCACTCCCCCTCTTCCTGCACAAGGTCCCCTCCCCTTCTTGTTACCTGCATCCTTCTCCATACCAATTTTGCCTCCTCCTTCTTAAAAAAATATTTCCATATTTGTGATTTTTTTCAACCTTTGGAGTGTTCTGTGTTTGCAACCATTGGAGCAATTGTGACCCATGCGGGTGGGGCCCTGAACCCCCATCCAACCCAAGGTCAGTCCATGCTGCTGGGGGGGTCTCGGGGTTGACATCAGGCCTGGCACCCAAGGCCTTGGGACCCAGGGACAGACCCTTCTGCTGATCTCTTTGTCCTTTCTGCTGCATTGTGGCCTCAGGACAAAGGACGGAGCAGGTCAGTGAAGAAAGGGACACCAGAACAAGGACCAGAGGCCCAGCATCACAGCTGTGAGTGTCCAGGGACTTGGGTCCTCTGTCCTGAGGCAGGGCCACGCTGCATTAGAAGCACTGGCCCTGCTGGCCACAGTCACTTTGCAGCAAAAGTTCTTCTCCTTCTGCTTGAGGCTCTCTCGTTAACACAAGATGACAAAGACCATGGGGGCTACTGGTTCTCAGGATGGGGTGGCCCGTCTCCCACAGAGCCCCGCTGAGGCCTGTTCACCCAGAGGACGGCCCCGAGCATGCTCAGGAACAGGGGCAGCTTCAGGATGACCAGGAGCAGGAAGTGGACACTGCTGAGCAGGGACCTGCATGCGGGGGACACAATGACAGAAGTGAGCTGCCTCCCAGGACCCCTCCTCCCAGCTCAGCCCCTCCCAGGTTGTGGGTTCCAATAACCCATGTGAGGGCAGGCCTGGGTCCCCAGGCTGACATTGGCCTCCACCTCCCTGACTCTCTTCCTTCATCCTTATTCTCATCCTTGGGTGCTCTACTAGGGGGGAAATGATGGAGGTCCTTATAAGAAGTGGAAGAGATTAGGACACATACCCCCACAAGGGGAAACTATGAGAAGACACAGGGACAAGACGGCTGTTGACAAGCCAAGGACAGAGGCCTCGGGAGAAGCCAGCCCTGGGACAGGGGGACGCAGATGTCTGGCTCCAGAATTGTCCACAGAGAACGTCAGCTCTTCACGCCGCCCAGCTGGGATGCTGTACTCGGCCCCCGAGCTGACTGATGCAGGGAGAATCCATAATTCATCTCCATTCACTGAGTTTTATACAGTATATTAATCTGCCAATTAATTAATTAACTCTATGTGGCACAGTCATTATCTCTCCATTGTAAGTGCTTAGAGGGCAGAGCCTGATTATTTTCTTCATCCTCGATCTCCTGTGTTCCCTAAATCAGTGACAGTCATGGGTGGGGGCTCAACAGTTATTCACCCCATAAATGAATGAGATACCCATCCAATGCTGTTCAAAGACCCTAGCTGGTACTTACATCTCATTTTGATTCATGAAATTAAAAATGTTCTTTCTTTTATGTATTGAAACCAGGTCAAGGGAAAGCAACTGTCAAAACAGAGGGCAAAGGGGAGAGGGGACAGAGGGTTCCCGGGGTGGAGAGACGAGCTAGGTGACTGGGTGGGAAGGCTGGGCAGCAGGTCCAGACACAGAGTCCAAGGGCCAAGGAGGGAGGGGAGGGGGGAGGAAAGGGGCTGCCCTCGTCCAGAAAGCCCCTGTGCTGCAGGGCTGGGCAGGGCACTGGGAAGCAGGAGGGAGGCTCAGTGTCTCCCTCTGTGAAATGGGAATGTGCGTATCTACCCTTCCTCCTCAGGAGGGGATCAATGGGGGGTCAAAGCATGAACAGGACAATGGACAGGAAAGCCCTGTGACAGCTGCCAGGTGCTCTGGAGACACGAGGGACAGTCACTGTCTCTGCTGTTCCCATAGCAGTAACTAGGGAGGCAGGACTTCCCAGGCCCTCCCTGTGCTCCCAGAATTTTGACCACGAGCCATCCTTGTAGCCCATGACCCCCCTGCCCCCACAGCCTGACACTCTCTCTGCCCCAACCACCTGCTCATCCTCATCCTACCCTGTCAGCTCCACAGAGGATGCTCCCCATCCATGTGACCAGACTCAGCACCATTCCGGGAACACAGGACTTTGCTCAGTTAAGTGGGATGGATGAATGAAGGAGAACAAAACTCCGAATGCCCTGAGCTCCAGGAGGCAGGCCCGGTTGCGGGGGCGGGGGTCACCATAGACTCTTTGCTACCTGAGAGCAAGTATAGGGGCCCCTGCATCCTGGCTGGGACAGGGGCTACAAATAGTCCCCACACTGGAGAAGTTAGGGACAAGCGGGCCACAGGGAACAGCAGCATCTGAGCTGACTTACCTGCCATCAGGTTGTTGGCTGGTCACAGTCGGAGAGCTTGTAGGGACTTCCCTGGTGACTGGCTCTGAGAACGTGGTGGTGAAGACGTTATGATTAACACTGTAGTGGCTGCTTGGCACACAGAACAGATTACCTGCCACCCTGCCTGCCCGCCTCCCGCAGCCCTGCACATGGTTGTCAGCCTGGAGGCGTGGGGGCTGCCCTCTTGAGGAGCCTGGAGCTGGGCCATGTGAAGGGGCCTATAGCCTGGACTGCTCCTATGTCCTCAGCCTCTGGCAGACTCAGGGCCTCGGAAGGTGGTAGTGTGGGCACAGGTCCCAGAGGGACATGGAGCTGTCCCTGGAAGGGTGAGGTGGCCCAGGACTGCCTCAGGTCAAGGGCAGCTGAAGTTCAGCTGAAGGTTAGACACTCTCCGTTATGACAGGGCCTCTGCCAATGCCTCCCCCGTCTGATTGATCCAGCCAGGACAAGAGCTATGGGGGACTGCCCAGTGGCTCCCATACCGGATGTCTGTGACATCTAAAGTGGGGACCAGCCCTGAGCAACATCACCACATTCAGGATGAGCCTGCACATCAGACAAGTTATTACGTTTCTGCACCTAAAGCAGTTCCTTCTCAGGAACATGGTCAGGAATCCACGACACAACGAACGGGCCACTCTCGGCAGCTGTCACAAGACGCCCAGGTTCCAGGTGTCCTGGGGACTGTGTTGAGTGTGTCCCCCCGGCCGCCACCATAAGTGCCCAGTGAGCTGCAGCTGGCTGTCCGAGGGTCAGCAGAAGCAGAACCCATCAGACGAACTTGTTCCCACCATGGAGCTCCCAGGACCGCCTGCACTGGGAAGGCCTTGGGAAGTGACCGTCCATAAGCCCAGGTGCACAAACAGCTCCTGGTGGGATTTCCGGCAGCCAGATGCTACTGTTTGACTTGGAGGCCTCTCCAGACCTCAGGGACTGGGCCACAGCACCCCAACTGTGGAAGCAGGGACAGGGTCAGAAGCTATGAGTCCCGGCCCAAAACTCCACAAACGGCAGGGACACCTGGACACCAGGGTGCCAGGACAGCACTGGCAGGAACTGGGATCTCTGGGTCCCACCAGGCTGAACCAGGGCTGTCACCACTATCTCTCTAGACAACAGGCCAGGCACGGAGCTGTGTGGAGAAACTCAGTGTGCCCAGAGAGGCCTGGACCCGTCCCAGAGGAGCCTCCGGAGCCCGAGAGCCACTAAGAGACGCCCTGTCCCTCCAAGCCCATGTGAGCAGCAGGTCCCATGAGACCTCAGGACTCAACCACCCTCTGTGACAGTTCCCTCTGAGTGAGCACAGTCCCTAGACAGGGACCTCAAGGACCAGGACAGAGCAGGCCCTGAAATCACACAGCCACACATACACAGTCTCTTACCTGAGCCAACATCCACTTTAACTGCGACCCCATGGTCAGTTCCAGTTCTCTCAATCCCACACCAGTAAGTGTCTATATCCTCCTGCCTGAGCTTCTCCATGGTCACAGTGAAGGTGTGGCTGGTCTGATTGTCCCTGATGGACACACGGTCCCTCTTCACCTCCCACTCTGATCCATTGGTTTGAACGAGGATCTTGCAGCTCCTCCAATCAGCTCCTCGACACAAGTACTTCACGTAGGTCTCCCACCCGGGGTCATAGCGACACTGCACAGTCAGCCAGCCCTGCTCAGGGCCTGTCACTTCTTCTGGACCCGTGATGACAGGTGGTGGATGTAGTGAGCCTGGAAAACACAAACCCATGTGCTTCACCTTCCCCCCAACCCCCACCCTGAGGGCAGGGCCACAGCCTCCTGCCCAGTGACAGTCCCATAAGTCCACGTGCCTGGTGAGAGGTATAGAGTCCCAGAAGGAATCACCTTCCTCGAGACATACCCTTGTCCTTCAAATTTCTTCGTGGTCAGAGCCGCCTCCAAAATCACCTGAGAGCACAACCCCAGATCTCAAAGACACCGACGCTGACACTGAGCAGTAACAGCTTCTGGCAAATCACCGCTCCCCTTCCTGTGGCCAAGAAATCCTTGTGTCTCCTTAATGTCCCTTGTCATCTCATCTGTGTCACACTGGTCTCCTGGGGAGGTAGCAGCAGAGGACCCATTTCCACAGGAGGGTGGGGCTGGCTGACCTGTGCCTGGGGGCCTAGGAGGCCCAGATGGGGCGCCTGTCGCACCTGGCCCTGAAGAGGATGGTCCAGGTGGTTCTGATGGCTCTGGTGGTTCCATCGTGAGCCCCGCCCCCTGCAGGAGTGTCTCTGACAGTGACCAAAGTCGTGACACCAAACATGGAACCCACGTCACACAATCCCATTTTTTCCATGGAATTTTCTCAACTTCAGTGTAAGATAAAAACCCCTGGGCTAGGACCTCTTGTGTCCTGTAGATTTTTCTTAACTTTTCTGAAAAGGGTCTTAGCAAAAGATAAAAAGTGAGAAAACTGACAAGCCTTGTTACCTCCTCCCTTCAAACCAACAGCCTACACAGGACACCCGCCCACACAGTAGTCTCCATGTGATCTTTGTCCGAAGGTGCTCAGAGCAAAGGAAATAAACCAAATCAGACTTCCATCAGTAATGCTTTATGTTGATAAACCCAAGGCAGACTGGTTCACAAAATGATAGACTCTTATTTGCTGCCAATCCCAGAAAGTACGAATGTTGTAGTGTACAAGGGGGACCATAAAAACTGAAATTATCTTCTGTCAGGTCATCCCCTTATAAAGTACAGGCTTCCCCTACTAGGTGAGTGTTCTAGGAACCCATCTGTGTCAGTGTACCAGCTGGCGTTGTTGTGAGAGGCTGTGTCTGGCCACAGTGATTTTTTTTTTTTTGAAGACTCTTTCCAGGTGTTTGCCCATTTCATGAGTGGTTTACCATTGCCCAGGCCCAAACCCACTGAGCTTTCAGCAGTTCCTGACCCAAAATGGCATGACCCCCCTGGCCCACCCTCCCTCTGCACCCAATCTTGCCCCCAAGGAACTTTTTTTATTTCCCTGGATGAAAAAAACCCTTCAGGGAAACACATTGCTGATGTGGAAGAGGTGAAACAAAAAAACAACAGAAGCCCTACAAGGCATGAAAATTGACAAGTTCAAAAATGTTTGGAGCAGTGGAAGAAATACCTGGACCGGTGTACGCATCCGATGGAGAGGACTTGGACAGTGACTGAAGTTTAAACATGTAAGAATAAATACCGTATTTTTCAGAATATAAGAGACACTTTTCCTCCCAGATTTGGGAGGAAAATGGGGGTGCATCTTATAGTCTGAATGTAGCTTACCTGGCTGGGGGCGGGGCAGGGACTGGGCAGAGGTGGAGCAGGGTTTTTTTCCCCCTATTTTCCTCCTCTAAAACCTACGTATGTCTTATGGTCTGGTGCGCCTTATACTCCAAAAAATACGATACACAATTTTTTATAAATAAATTCCGGGGATCTTTTGTTGCCCCTTCATACGTTTGGGCTGAAACCGGAAGTGCATGGCAACAACGGACTCCAGCCACTTCAAACACTTTTCTCAGGTCACTCACAGAACTTGCGCAGACACTGGCCATTGCGGAGACCTGTCATAAGCAGGTCCCTAAAAACTTCCGAGATTGAAATCATCCCGTGCGTGTCTGAGTCCAATTCAGCTGAGGTCGGGACCAAGAGCGGAAACGTTTGCACATGTGCAGAAGCTAAAACACACACGTCTTCAACAACCAAGAGTGAAGAAAAGCATCACGATAAAAATGTTTAAATCTTTTAACTAAATAGAAAGGGAAAGTGCTACAAATAAAAACTGGGGGACAGAGCTTAAAGAGTAGAGCAGTCTCCTTTAGACAGCACGCCAGTCCCCAGAATCTGTGAACATGTCCCTTGTTTGGCAGCAGGCAGGGACTCTGCAGGTGTGAAGAAGTTTAAGGCCCAGAGATGGGGAGAGTATCTGGATGGCCCAGGTGGGCCCAGTGGAATCCAGCCCCAAGCACCAAGGTTCTGGTTCCTGGGGCGCTCACGTGGGAGGATGGGAAGCAGCAGACAGGACAGCCAGGTGGCCCCGCCTCCCTAGACTTGGTCCTCTCTGAGCATCAAGCCCCAGCTGTGCCCAAGGGCTGACATTTGGCCCAGAATGGGCATCTTCTAACCTCTGGTCTTGCCTCCCTGTGACACTGCTCCACACGTCTCCGACATTGTGTGGACCACACTGTTGATGGTCTGGCCTTTGCTTTGTCCTGAGCAGAAACTCAGGCAGGCAGGTGAGCTGGGTGGGGTGACAGTCCAGAGGGTCTGTCCACCCTGGCTCACTGCCTGTCCCCACTGGGTACTCTGAATGATTTAGGGAAGGTTGCTCAGCTCTGGCTACAAGTCACCACCACCTGAGGAGGCTCTGAAACCACCCAGGTTCCTGAGCCCCGCCCTGACTGAGAGGGTCTGAGCTGGAGTCCAGCGTCTGAGCTCCTGAAAGTCCCCAGTGTTGGACTCGCTCATTCGTTCCTCTCCTGTGCGTGGGGCAGGGCCAGGGTGAGGAACGCCATCCCCACAGGGGTGCTTCTGCTTGTTGCCCTACCTGGCAGAGGACAGGAGACAGCAGACACTCGTTTTCCATTTCACCCAAAGGGTCTGGAAGCTGGACTGGACTTGTCCCTTCCCTGAGGACAGTTCCTCTCTGTGTCCCGCCCAGCCTCAGTGATGCCTGTTCCTAAAGCCCCGCCCCACTCACCTGGGACAAAGAGCAGGAGCAGAGGTGGGAGCAGCCACATGGTCCTGGCGCTGCGCTCTCTCCCTGGGGACCATCAGATGCCAGTGCCTTCCAGGGATTTGAACAGACCCAGAGGGAAACTGCCTTTGCTCTGTCTAAATCATTGTTTTTTGTCTTTCTCATTGACTTCCCTTATTTGTTGTCTTCAGTTCCTTCCTAATTTCACTAAGTAGCGGAGAAGCAATGTCATCATTAACGAGTGTATGAGTGATGTGTCTCAATGACTAAGGTGAAGCAAAGCACCCAGGCCTGGCCAGGGCTCCGCTTGCCAGTGAGTGTGCAGAGCTGAGAAGGTGGTGCCAGCACATGGGATTGGACGTGCAGCGGAGCCGCACAGAGGAGCTCAGAGCTGGGTCCCAGGCAGCAAGGGAGGTGCTCCCACTTTGGGAAGGATGCAGCACAGAGGTCTAACACTCAGCCTGGCAGCAGGAACTGTCCTGTCCCCAACCTGCCTCCAGGCAGCCCCCTCCACAGGGTATCTCAGATCCCCTGTCTGCCCTGTCCCTGTGCCCCTCCCTCCGGACAGCCTCCTCCCTGCCCTGAATCACCCTGAAGCACCCAAGCCCAGTCTGTCCTGCTCTGAGCAGCTAAAACAGTAACCTCCTTTTGTTCTCACACATTGTCTCTCTCTCTCTCTCTCTCTCTCTCTCTCTCTCTCTCTCTCTCTCTCTCTCACACACACACACACACACACACACACACACACACACACTCCCTCCCTTTGAAACACAGGGTCTCAGGCACATTGTTTTAGGAAGAGAGACTGGGACCCTGAGACCTGCCTTTCTCAGCACCACAGCAACATGGTGCACAAGGGAAGAGCTATACTTGGACCAATGGCCATTGTAACTTGGACCTTAGGGTCAGCTCTGGCTCTCAGGCCCACACCAGTAAATGCCTGCAACACCGTGCCCGAGCTCCTCCGTGGCGCGTCGGGAAGCAGAGCCCACCTACCGACTGAATGTGCTGACGAGGCCCTGCTGAACAGGGGCTGCAAACCAGCTGCACAGAGCTGCAGAGTGCGCTCTCCACATCCCAGCTCCGTCCTTGGGGAAGTGAAGCTCATAAGGTCACTTTGATTTAAGGCAGCATTTCAATACACGCACATGAAGGAAGTAGAGTCACAGAATTTATTACTTACAGATCTGGGAATGAGGTGACCGGGAGGCAGCAATTAGCCAGGCGAAGGGCAGTCCTCTGTCCCAGGTCACAGGGAGCAGGAGACAGAGCAGGGTCGCAAGCACCTGTTACTTACAAGGTGGTGGGGGCGAAGGTCATTAACTTTTCAAGGGTTCACCTCTCAGTGGTTATTTTAAAAGGTGCCCCGGAAAAGCAAAGCAGGGTGTTAGGGCAGGAGACCTCAGTTCAAGTCTTCAGCTGAACAGCCAGCCCCTGGGTGGGAGCAGGGTGGTCTCGCTGCAGAATGCCTGGGCAGCGACTCAGAGGAACCCGTTGTCTTTCCCTCAGGTTGGTTGGTAATCATGCAGGGCCACGGTGAGCATGCGTTCCTTCTGACTGAGGTACACAGCCCTCCTCTTCCCCTTCTGCTCTGCTCCAGGGCTCTGGACAAGGACAGTGCAGCCGCTCCCGTCAACTCCCTCACACCACTGCTCCACGTGGCTCTCCCACAGCTGGCCATAGTGGCACTGGGCAATCACTTGTCAAGGAGAAAGCAGAGGGAAGGAAATAATGAAGAAAAGAGCAAAAATGAATGAAACAGGAAGTAAATACACGATAGAGAAGATCAACAAAGCCAACAACTGTTTGTTTATTTTTTTCTATTTCATGCCCCGGCAAGGTATTCACGATAGAAAGAGACGAGCTCAAAATAACCAATAATGGGAATGAAAGGGGACATCACCACACAACTTGCATATTTGAAAAGACAAAGGCACATAAAGTAATAAGAGGAAAAGATAGTAAAAGGATATCAAAACAAGTTTATGTCAATGTAGTTGAAATTAAGATGAAATAACAAATTCTTAGAAAAATAATGTACTAGAATTAGCGCAAAAAGAAACAGAAAACACAAATAATCCTACAGCTATCTAAATGACTCAAATCTATTATTCAAGGCCTCCCCCCAAAAAAATGCCAGGTTTACACAGCTTTAATAAAGAGTTTCCTGGCTTCCGGCCAAGATAGAGGCATCAGTGGATACATGTTGCCTCCTCACACAACCAAAAGAAGGACAACAACAAATTTAAAAACAAAAAACAACCAGAACTCCCAGAAAACTGAACTATATGGAAGTCCAACAACCAAAGAGTTAAAGAAGAAACATTCATCCAGACTGGTAGGAGGAGCAGACACAGGCAGCCAGGTGGAGAGGACACATGGCAAGGTGGTGGCTGGAGGACCGGGAGGTCGCACACTTGCCTGTGGATAAACTGGGAGGGAAAACTGGGGAGCAAGACAGACGCGAAACCCAGGGTTCCAGTGCCAGAAAAGAAAGCCTCAAAACCTCTGGCTGTAAAGACTTGTGTGGGTTGTGATGGCAGGAGAAACTCCCAGCCTCACAGGAGAGTTCGTTGGAGAGACCCACAGGGTCCTAGAACATATACAAACCCACCCACCTGGGGATCAGCCCCAGAAGGGCCCAATTTGCTTGTGGGTAGTGGGGGAAGTGACTGAAACTGGGACGAGAGCAGAGCAAGTGGCATTGTTCCCTCTCAGACCCCTCCCCCACATACAGAGCCACAACACAGTGATGTGGTTGCCCCACCCTGTCAAATACCCAAGGCTCCACCCCTGTCAATGTATCAGGCATGCCGAGACAAAAAAAATACGGCCCTAATGAAAGAACAGATCAAAACTCCAGAAAAGAATTAATCAGCAAAGAGATAGCCAACCTATCTGATGCAGAGTTGAAAACACTGGTAATCAGGGTGCTCACACAAATGGCTGAGCATGGTTGCAAAAAAAGAGGAAAAAGTAAAGGCTATGCAAAGTGAAATAATGAAAAATATAGGGGGAACCAAGAGTGAAAGGGAGGAAACTGGGACTCAGATCAATGATTTGGAGCAGAAAGAATAATAAACATTCAACCAGAACAGAATGAAGAAATAAGAATTCAAAAAAATGAGGAGAGGCTTAGGAACCTCCGGGACAACTTTAAATGTTCCAACATCCAAATCATAGGCATGCCAGAAGGAGAAGAAGAAGAGAAAGAAATTGAAAATTTATTTGAAAAAATAATGGAGAACTTCCCTAATCTGGCAAAGGAAATAGACTTCCAGGAAGTCCAGGAAGCTCAGAGAGTCCCAAAAAAGTTGGACCCAAGGAAGCACACACCAAGGCACCTCATAATTACATTACCCAAGATTAAAGATAAGAGAGAATCTTAAAAGCAGCACGAGAAAAGGAGATAATTACCTACAAGGAGTGCCCATTAGACTATCAGCTGATTTCTCAAAAGAAACCTTATGGGAAAGAAGGGGCTGGAAAGGAGTTTTGGAAATCATAAGAGGCAAGGACCTACATCCAAGATGACGCTATCCAGCAAGGCTATCATTTAGAATGGAAAGGCAGATAAAGGGCTTCCCAGATAAGGTCAAGTTAAAGGAGTTCATTTCCCCCAAGCCCTTATGCCATGTTAAGGGGACTTTTCTAAGAAAAAGAAGATAAAAATTATGAACAGTAAAATGACAGCAAACTCATAACTATCAACAACTGAACCTAAAAAAGAAAAGAAAAGAAAAGCAAACTAAGCAAACAACTAGAACAGGAACAGAATCACAGAAATGGAGATCACATGGAGGGTTATCAGCAGGAAGGGGGAAAGGAAGGGGAAGAATGGGGGGAAAAGGTACAGGAAATAAGAAGCATAAATGGTAGGTACAAAATAGACAGGGAGAGGTTAAGAATAATAGGAAACAGAGAAGCCAAAGAACTTCTATGTACGACCCATGGACATGAATGAAGATGAGGAAATGCTAGTGGAGGGGGGTGCAGGGCAGAGGGGAATAAATGGGCCAACTGTAATAGAATAATCAACAAAATATACTTTAAAAAAAAGAGTTTCCTAAACATTTAAGGAAGGAATGTTTATCATACAAAAAATTCTGAAGCGGAAGAAGATGCAACCCCAAGTCCAATGACTGAGAATAGCATAACCGTGGTGCCCAACTTGGCACGGGTGGGCGGGAAAGAAATATGGACAAACACCAGCCACGAGCATGAACACATGTCTGGAACAAAAACTCAGCCAAGAGGAACCCAGGGACATATAAGAAGGATAATGAATTACCACCAGGTCCCGCTTATGCCATGAATACAAAAGATGACCATTGCAAAATAAAAGTGTAATGAATATACCACATTTACAGAGTAAAAAAGAATAATCACGTGATTATTGGAACAGACACAGAAAAAAGGATTTGATAGAATTCAACAGCCCTTTGACTCGGAGACCTTTCTAGACCCTGGGGTTAACCACCGCTCCTCCACGGTGCTAGACCCCTTGCCCCTGAGACCAGATATGGGAGCAGGGACCAGAGCAGCAGCTATGAGTCCCAACTCCAAACTCCACAAACCGCAGGGACACCTGGACACCAAGGTGCCAGG
Source organism: Desmodus rotundus (assembly GCF_022682495.2). Classification (NCBI taxonomy): domain Eukaryota; kingdom Metazoa; phylum Chordata; class Mammalia; order Chiroptera; family Phyllostomidae; genus Desmodus; species Desmodus rotundus. Next base: position 109,419,355 of record NC_071395.1, read on the forward strand.
ACAGCACTGGCAGGAACTGGATTCTCTGGGTCCCACCAAGGAGGGTCCCTGTGGCCCCCAGGCTGAACCGGGACCATCACCGCGATCTCTCTAGACAACAGGCCAGGCACGGAGCTGTGCGGAGAAACTCAGTGTGCCCAGAAAGGCCTGGCCCCGTCCCAGAAGAGCCCTCAGAACCCAAGAGCCACTAAGAGATACCCTGCCCCTCTAAACCCACATGAGCTGCAGGTCCATGAGGCCTCAGGACTCAGCCACCCTCTGTGACAGTTCCTTCTGAGTGAGCACAATCCCTGGACAGGGACCTCAAGGACCAGGACAGAGCAGTCCCTGAAGTCACACAGCCACACATACACAGTCTCTTACCTGGGCCAATGGTCACTTTAACTGGGACCCCATGGTCAGTTCCACTTTTCTCAATCCCACACCAGTAAGTGTCTGTATCCTCCCGCCTGAGCTTCTCCATGGTCACGGTGAACACGTGGCTGGTCTGATTGTCCCTGATGGACACACGGTCCTCCTTCACCTCCCACTCTGATGCAGCAGTTCTAACAAGGATCTTGCAGTCACTCCACTCAGCTCCTTGACACCAGTACTTCACGTAGGGCTCCCACCCAGGTTCATAGTGACACTGCACGGTCAGCCAGCCCTGCTCAGGGCCTGTCACTTCCTCTGGACCCCTTATGGCAGCTGATGAGCCTGGAAAACACAAACCCATGTGCCTGTTACCTTTTCCCCACCCTCACTCTGAAGGCAGGGCCACAGCCTCCTGCACGGTGACAGCCCAATAAGTCCACGTGCCTGGTGAGAGATATAGAGTCCAGGGAGGAATCGTCTTCCTCGAGAAAGACTTTTGTCCTTCAAATTTCCACATGGTCAGAGCTGCCTCCAAAATCACCCGAGAGCACAACCCCAGATCTCAATGACACCGACACTGACACTGAGCAGTAACAGCTTCTGGCAAATCACCCCTCCCCTCCCTGTGACCAAGAAATCCTTGTGTCTCCTTAATGTCCCTTGTCATCCCATCTGTGTCACACTGGTCTCCTGGGGAGGAAGCAGCAGAGGACCCATTTCCACAGGAGGGCGGGGTGGCTGACCTGTGCCTGGGACCTGGGAGGCCCGGCTGGGGCGCCCACCGCACCTGGCCCTGCAGAGGATGGTCCAGGTGCTTCTGATGGCTCCAGTGGTTCCATCCTGAGCCCGCCCCCTGCGGGAGCGCCTCTGACAGGAACCAGAGTGGTAACACCAACTGTGGAACCCACGTCACACGATCCCATTTTCTCCATCGAATCACTTGGATTTCTTTGTCAAAAAGTAAACATGTGATTTTTTACGGACTGTCCATTCTGGTCCACCGACCCTTTGTCCCCCCTGCCAGCCCATGCTGCCCTGGCTGCTGTCGCTTTACAGGAAGGCAGGTGTCATTGAGCAAAGCTTTTCTCATCATATATGTTATGGTTCTTTTTAAAAATTTCTCTCATCTTTGAAAGAGTCAGGATTCAGAGACATGGTAGAGAAGCAACTGCAAGAGAAGCAACACTTCAAACACAGTGAAACATGACAACGGTCACCAGGCCGCAGTGACAGACGCTGGGATGTAGTGAGGCCCTTGGCAATGAGGAGAGCAGAGGCCCTTCCCCCAGGACAGACCCTTGGGTTTCTTACCCCACCTCAGTGATGCCCATTCCTAAAGCCCCGCCCCACTCACCTGGGACAAAGAGCAGGAGCAGAGGTGGGAGCAGCCACATGGTCCTGGAGCCGCGCTCTCTCCCTGGGGACCATCAAATGCCAGTGACCTCCAGGAACTGAACGGAACCCAGAGGGAAACTGCCTTTGATTTGTCTGAATCATTAGATTTTGTCTTTCCCATCTACTTCCCTTATTTGTTGTCCTCAGTTACTTCCTCATTTCACTAATTAGGACAAAGGCAGTGTCATCACTTATGAGTGTACAACTGATGTGTCTTCAACGACTTGGGTGAAGCAAAGCATCCAGGCCTGGCCAGGGCTCCGCTTGCCCGTGGGAGTGTGCGGAGCTGAGAAGGTGGCGCCAGCACACGGGGTGGGGCGTGTGGGGGGCCCTGCACAAAGGAGCTCAGAGCTCGGGTCCCAGGGAGCAATCGAGGGAGACACACTGGGTGTCCACTTGGGAAGGACTCTGTGCTCAGGACTGACACCCAGCCTGGCAGCAGGAACAGTCCCGTCCCCAACCTGCCTCCAGGCAGCCCCACCATGGGGCGTCTAAGATCCCCTTCCTGCCCTGTCCCCCTGCCCCTCCCTCCAGACGGCTTCCTCCCGGTCCTCAGTCACCCTGAAGCAGAGACCGCAATGGGGACATGATAAAAAAGAAACGTCGTGTCCCCTTCATTCTCATTTTGTCTGAGATGGGTTTTCCCCACCAAACCTTTGCATATTTCATTGGCTGTGGGCTCCTGGCAAACTAACTTGCATGGAAACTGATTACTCCAAATGACCCCTAAGTGACTGTCCCTCCCCTCTCCCCTCTTCCTTCAGAAGGTCCCCTCTCTCCTTCTCTGTCACCTACTTTCTCTCCAAATGAATTCTTTGTGTCTCTGTTTTAATATATATTTTCCATATTTGTGACTTTTGTTCTGCCTTTGGGAGGTTTTTATTTTGTGTTTTTGCTTTCTCTTCCAACCCTTGGATGAAATATTTATTTTAGAGATGATATATTTTTGCAAAAGCTCCTTTTTTTTGGGGGGGGGGTCTCTGATTGCTGATGTTTTCAACTTTCTTCTGTTCCTTGAATTACATCTCTCGACTGTATGCTTATGGTTTGGTTTGGTTTGGTTTGCTCATTCTTTTCTATATTACAGGCCTTCCTCAAATGACTGATAATTCTTGGTTATCTGGTCATAACTGATCCAAAGCAGCACTGGCTGAGACGTCTGAGCAAGCGGGAGCAAAATAATGGTGCAAAACAGTTGTGTTTTACTGTGTCGAGTGCTCAGAGTCCTCCATCTTTTCTTGACTTAAGGCGTGTTTAAGGTGAGCGGGCAGAGAGGCATTGTCTAAACTCCAGGATGGAGATGACAGGAGCTGGGCTCCAGCCCCATCTCCAGCTGCCAGGCCTTCCTATTTTACTAAGTTAAAGAACTGTCGGAATTTTTGTTCTCTGGTTAAAGCCTGCCCACAGACATTTGGGGGGTATGCCAGCACGAATGAGTTTGCGGAACTACTCCAACCAATTCCCCATTTCTGGTCCCACTTCTCACCCACACCTGCTGACCTTGAGTTCAAAGCTCCCCTGAGTTCTCACAGGAAGGTCAGTGAGAAGCAGGAGTTGCCAAATGCAAGATATTTTACTTGCTCTTTGCCTTGAAGGTCATGTCCAGCATGTGCCAGACCACTGACTCCGAAACTTCCGACACGGCAGGTCCCTGAATCTGGGGAGGGCTCATTGCCCAGGGTCTGGGGCACATGCAGAGCTTGTCTCTTGTTTCCAAGTCAGTCCACACGACCGCATCAGTGCTGTGGACGGACCAAGCTCTGAGCAATGTCGGGAGAGCGCAGGCTCCTTCACACTGTACTCTGAGAGGAGGAGAAATTCATGGAGTCCCGGGGCCAGACTAAGAAAGTATACAGTGGTGCAGGCTAAGAGACTGCCAGCTGCCTTTGTTCCTCCTTCCTGGGGGGTGTTGAAAAGGATACATTGGCCGGATCACATGACACACCAGTTTGTGTTCATCGACTCCACCAAAGTCGTCAGAATGGGCGCCGAGGCTGCCACGTGGCTGCTCCCTGGTTAAGTTCTCACCAGCCCGTTGTGATGGTGAGTGAAATCTCTGGTTGTCTCAGCAGATGGGACTGATGTTTTCGATTTACTGTCTTGTCACAGCAGAGGCCAGTTTCAGAGGATCCACTCGCTCATCCCCAGTATGATCACTTTTACCTCACGGCCCAGAAAGTCGGCACGAGAACCGTGAGGGTTGCTGGGGTGTCTCTTTCATTTCCAGAAGCCAAGGATGTGACCGCCAAGTCACGTCCTTTGCCTCCAGGTCTTGATCTCGCCTCCTGTTCTAATAGTTATCGCTACTGGTAGGTCCCCAAGGTAGGTGGCCTCAGAACTTGCTACCTAGTCCTGTGATGCTGCTCACCTTGCCCCAGACAGGTAAGTGCTTCCGCCTGCCTTTGTTCTGGAATTCCATCGCCCCCTTGATCCTGTGGAGCTTGGGATGTAATGGCAGCCCTACCTGGAGCGCAGAGCAGACAGAAAGACTCTATGGAGCCTGAGATAATGCTCATGTCCCCCTAACCAGGACAGGTCTTGTTTTCCTTACAAATGGAGTGGCCTCCAGGACGTCCCAAGGGTCACACACGTGTGCTGGCTTTTCAGGTCAAATATAACAGTTCCATTTCAGCTCGCTCACTTCTCCAGGCTTGACCTCATCTTCCACGCCCTGCCCCAGCCCTTCTGGCATCTTTGCTTCTGTGAACATGGGGCTTCCAAGCTTCTGACGTGCTGCTACCCACCCCCAACACTTGCTGCTACCACCCTGGCTTTGCAAGTGTGCTGAGCACCCCGGCGCTGCGCGCTGAGTGCCCTATGCTGGCCAGCCCATCCTCAGTCAGCGTTATATTCCTCCACCGTGATCCAGCACCTGGAGACTCACCCCGGGCTCACTCTTCTGGTTCCCACAGGACATTAACCTCAGTATTGGTCTGCTGTCAGGGGGAGGAATGGGGGTGAAGTCCTGCAGTAGAACCTCGGGGCTGAGCGGGGTGCTGCTTCATCTCAGACTCCTGCGTAGTCATCAACTTGGGAGCCACTGTCCTCTAACAAGTGGACTGAGCCACTTCCGAAGACCCAGAGGGCTCAGGGAAATGGGGTCAAGGGTCAAGGGCTCAAGTGCACAGATGTGCCTCCCTCTCCTCAGGGTCTCACTCTTCTCTTTCAGGAAACACTAGTTCTAAAATACTTGCTGAGGCTAGAAATTTAAACTTGGCTGAAGTGTTGCTTCTCTCTCTCTTTTTTTCTAAAGATTTTATTTATTTATTTTTAGAGAGGGGAAGGAAGGGAGATAGAACCATCAATGTGTGGGTGCCTCTCACACGCCCCTACTCGGGACCTGGCCAGCAACCCAGGCACGTGCCCCGACTGGGAATCTGACTGGCGACCCTTTGGTTTGCAGGCCGGCACTCAATCCACTGAGCCACACCAGGCAGGACATGCTTCTCTTAAAATTAGGTCCTGACCTGATCTACAGAACAATTATTCTTTCTGATGAAGGAAATGAGGGTCCCTTTGAATGCTACCAAGGAGGGAATCCGGATGTTCACCAAAGGCACGGGCTGAACGGCTCGCAGACACACTATGCATAGGGTCAGCGGTAGAATGGATGTTGGGTGTATTCACACACTGGAATATTATATCATAATCAGAATAAACACACACATACATATACAACCACACCGTGGCAACGTGAATCTCATACACACGACCGTTACCCCATGAGGCCGGACAGAAAAGAGTGCAGCTGTGTGATTCATTCGGATGAAGCCGCAGAACCGGCAAAGCAGAAGTGGGCGGCCAGAAGACGGGAGGGTGGCGGGCGATTTAGTAAGTAGTGACTAGAAGGAAGTTGTCCAACACCATGGCTCTGTGGGCCGAGGCCGGGGGTGGGGGGAACATGGAGGGCCTCCCGGGGATGGTCACATTTGTTTCTTGACCTGGGTGCCCTTTGCACGAGCATGTTTTGTTTGCACAAAGTTACTGAACTGTGCACTTTTAGTGTGTAGACTTTCTCTACATATTTTATGCGTCAAAGGAAAGTTTTCGAGTTTTACTATGGAAATCTTTCCACGCCATGACATATATGTTTATTTTGTTCTTTAAACAGCTGCCTCTTGTTCCGATCACTGTGCGGCTTCACTGTGATTAACTACTCCTGCCTCCACGGCTGCCAAGCCCGTTTGCAGCCTTTCCCTCTTGCGTTGGACGCTGCAGGCTTCTGGTTCCAGGTAAGAGGGTCAGCGCACTGTGCGCATCGCTCGCGCTGATTGCAGCTCAGAGCCCAGACAGAATGTGGGGAGCGCTGTCTGAGGGTTCTGCTGAATGCATGGCGGCAGGAAGACTAGAGAAGCGAACCAGAGGAGAGGACCATTCTGCTCTGAGTTCTCTGGTGTTGTCTCTTTTTATGTCCCTGCTGTGTGGGCAGGAATGCTGTGGCCACATCCTGAAACTGCACACTCAGCAGGGACCCTTACAGCTCAGGATGAGCAGAAAAGGGAAACTGGTAAGGAAGAAGGGAGTTCCTGGAGTTTTCTCCGTGTGTGCGTTTTTCTCTCCCTCCCACCCATCCCCCAGCAAGCCCCAGTATAGAAGCTACAATTCCACCTGGAACTTGGAAGGAGCTGGTCCTCTCTGACCGGGGGGACCATGGTCAGGAAAGACACGGTGGGAAAACCATTGCATTCTACCAGTCTTTATTCCCCCTCTGCTTGTTCCAGGTGCTGACCAGTCACAGGAAGTACACAGCAGTTGGGGAGAGAAAAGACAGGCTTTCTGGCTCAAGGACCAGGAGGGGGAAGAGAAGGCTCTAGAAGCTGGGAGGGGCTGCTGGGGAGATCAGGAAGTGGAGGCCCCTTAAGAAAGGGAACCTGGACTTTCTCCCAGACACGTGTTGGCAGAGGCATTGTTCCTTTGCAGATCCTGCCCCCTGCAGGCACAGGCAGGCACCACATCTGAGTCTCCAGCAACCTGGCTAATACCATTTCCCCACCCTTGGGATTCCCTGAGACTACCCAACTTGTGGGCCCACCCAAACTGCTTCTAGGGGCTTTCTATACAAATGACCCATCTTGGCTCCTGCTGGAGACTTTCCCCAAAATCTCTCAAAGGCCCACAAATCCCAAACAAGCAGCATCTGACCTCGACATGCCCAGTACATCTTGCTAAGTGGCCCCAAGCCTCGCACTAACAGCAGCTGGTCTCGGTTTGCAGCCTGGACCCTTCTGGGCACCCCTAAGCACAGCACAACTAGCAGCCACCTGCAGATTCTTTGTAACTTATGCCAAATAGCCCTGGGCAGGGCACAGGCAGGGGCTGATCTTGGCCTGTGTCTTGGCCTCCTGGGAAGCCCCAGGGACAGCAGCGCACCTGGTGGCCAGCTTCAGAGCATGCCAGAGCACCCCCTGACCACCTCCATGAGTGACACACCAAAGGGGTGGACCCAGTAGGCACCAGCCAGAGCCCCACTGAAGTGAGTCCTGCTCTGCTGTGTGGGGTCAGCCCCTGCACAGCAGCTTCTCCACTGCAGTCCTGCCTCTTGTTGTATCCAATCAGCCTGGCAGGGGGTGGGGCTCCATCCCTCTCAGGGACCTGCCAACAGCTTAACTACAACAGGAGAGTGCACACAGCCTATATGGGGGGCACACCTGGAGTTCCCAGCTTGGGTGAGTAGGGAGGCTGTGCCACTGGGCCCTACAGGACACCCACTGCTTAGAGCCACCCTAGTGAGAATGAGAGACATAGCAGCTGTACCTAATACACAGAAACAAGCACAGAGAGGTCCCCCAAATGGGGAGACAAAGAAACGTGGCCCAAATGAAAGAGCAGGAGAAATCTCCAGAAAAAGAACCCAATAAAATGGAGGCAAACAAACTACCAGAGTTCAAAACAATGGTTATAAGGGTACTCAGGGACTTAGAGAGAATTTCAACAGCATAAAAAAAGGACGGAGAGACCACAAAAAAGAACAAGTCAGAAATGAAGAACATAGTAACTGAAATAAAGAATACACTAGAAGGAATCAACAGCAGATTAGACAAAGCAGAGGACTGAATCAGCAATTTGGAAGACAAAGTGGCAGGAAAAAAAATAATGAGGATAGTTCAGGGGAACTCCAAACAACATCAAGCATAACAACATCCGCATCACAGGGGTACCAGAAGAGAGAGCAAGTGGATGAGAACCTATTTGGAGAAACAATGACTGAAAACTTCTCCAACCTGGTGAAGGAAACAGACACGTAAGTCCAGAAAGTGCAGAGAGTCCCAAACAAGATGAACCCAAAGAGGCCCACACCAAGACACATTACCATTAAGATGCAAAAGGTTAAAGACAAAGTGAGAGCCTTAAAAACAGCAAGAGGAAAGCAGTCTGTTACCTACAAGGGAGCTTCTGGAAGACTGTCAGCTGATTTCTCACGGAAACTTGACAGGCCAGATGGGATTAGCAGGAAATATTCAAAGTGATGAAAAGCAAAGACCTACAACCAAGACAACTCGACCCAACAAAGCTGTCATTTAGAATTGAAAGACAAATAAAAAGCTTCCCAGACAAGAAAAAGCTAAAGGAGTTCATCGCCACCAAACCAGTATTACAAGAAATGTTAAAGGGCTTTCTTTAAGAAGATTTTATATATATATATGAATAATAACATGACAATAAATATATATCTATCAACAACTACTTTAAAATCACTTTTTAAGGATTTTATTTATTTATTGTTAGAGAAAGGGGAAGAAAGGGAGAAAGAGAGGTGGAGAACTATCAGTGTGTGGTCGCCTCTTGTGCACCCACTACTGGGGACCTGGCCTGCAACCCAGGCATGTGCCCTGACTGGGAATCAAACCAGTGACCCTTTGGTTCACAGGCCGGCACTCGATCCACTGAGCCACACCAGCCAGGGCTCTATCAACAACTACTTTAAATGCAAATGAACTAAATGCCCCAATCAAAAGACAGGACGGGCTAAATGGATAAGAAAACAAGACCCCTACGTAGGTCATCTACAAGAGACTCACTTCAGATTGAAAGACACTCACAGACTAACAGTAAAATGATGGAAAAAGATATTTTATGAAAATGGAAATGGAAGGCAAAGCTGGGGTAGGTAGCAATACTTATACCAGACAAAATAGACTTCAAAAACAAAGGATACAACGATAGACAAAAAGAACCCAGCAATTCCACTTCTGGGTATTCATCCAAAGCAACCTGAAACACTAAATCAAAGAGACACCACTGCAGCACTATTTACAGTAGCCAAGAACAGAAGCAACGAGGTGCCCATCGGGAGGTGGGTGGGCAAGAAAAAGTGGCACATGCACACGATGGAATGTGACTCCGTCATCAAAAAGAATGAAATCTTGCATCTGCCACAACATGGAGGGACCTAGAGGGCATTTTGCTGAGTTAAGTACATCAGACAGAGAAAGACAAACGCCATATGACTTGCCTTGTATGTGGACGTTTAAAAACAAAGTAAGTGAACAAGCAGAATAGAAGCCGAGGACGTTTGGATGGTCCCCAGGCAAGGTGGGGTTGGGGGGACGGGAGAAGAGGACGGGGGGATTAAGAGCCACAAATTGGTAGTCACAGAAGAGTCGCGGGGGTGTAAAGTGGAGTGTAAGGGATGTAGTCGGTAGTGCCATCATTACTGTGGGTGGTGTCCAGTGGGTACGAGATGTGTCCGGGTAATCACCTCAGAAGTTCTAGAATGTCTAATCACTGGTTGTACACCTGAACCTAATGTAATATTGTATGTCAACTGTAACTGAAGAATAGAAAAATAATAATTTTTAAAAAGGAAAGAAAGGGACCCTGGAACTCCCAGGCTTACCCCCAGCAATGCATGCCTGACCGGACCTGAAGAGAATACCCAGGACTGGCCACTGGGTGGCGCACACGGTCTAGATTTGAACAGCGCCTCAAAGGCTGTGGGACCGAGCTGTTTGGAGCATGGAACTCGGCGCCAGCTCAGCACCTGGCTGCCTGGCCTCACAGCTTGACCGCGGCCACACAGACACGAGCCCACGTGGAGTCAAGGACCTCGTGGGGGAGGTGCCGGAATTGTTTGGCATGTTCCTGGGGGCGGTTCCTTGAAATGAAGCTTGTGTTAACAACTCCACAACGAAATGAATGTTACTGTATGAAAAAACAATTTTAGAAAAACAAAAAATTTTTTCACACTGTACACTTTAAATGTATACAATTTATTGTATGTCAATTTTACCTCAATAACTGTTCAGAAAGGGAGCTTGGGAGGAGGCCAGCCTCCCCTGCGGTCCTGCCCCACCCCCCCTTTCCTGCGTTGTTGGCTGCAGGCACCTGAGCTCACTCCAACACCCAGCCCCAGGGGAAGGCTGAGCCCCAACACAAACACAGACAGGTGCTTCCCCTCTTCCGCCTGCACCACACACTCCCCAGCGCTGGCAACGCCCTGTGCACTCTGCCTCCAAGCCCCCACCCAGCGAGGCCCTAGCTGGGTGACAGGTGGCAGGAAGGCCACCCAGGGGACTTCACCTTAGGAAGACTAATCACACAGCGGTGGGCCTGGACCTCTGGCCCAGGTGCTGTGACAGATTGGTGTGAGGAGAACAGAAGGTCAGGAATGTTGTTTTGAGCATGCCTGAGTTCCACAGGGGTGCCAGCAGGCTCTGGCAGTGGCAGCGGGAACTGATCTGGGAGATGGGGGTGCTGGGGGTATATGCGTGATGTCCTGTGTGAGGAGGCCAGAAAGGGGCACTCCCCTCCTAGGACAGACTCCAGAGGGCGGGGTGTAGGGGAGGAGAGCAAGCAGAGGGAGAGGGGATCTTCCACAGGAAGAGGGGGAGGTGAGGGACTGTCCCTCAGGAGGTGGTTCGCCTGAGCAGTGTCCCTGGCGTGGTGGAGACCATGGCCAGTGAGACATGCAGAGATGTGGGGAGAACCACCCAGGACAAACTGAGGCTGAGGGAAAAGGCCACTTCTCCTTTCATATCATTCCCCATTGCGGTCTCTGCTTCAGGGTGACTCAGGACCGGGAGGAAGCTGTCCAGAGGGAGTGGCAGGGGACAGGGAGGGAAGGGGCCCGAGATGCCCTGTGCCCTGCGGTGGGGCTGCCTGGAGGCAGGCTGGGGACGGGACTGTTCCTGCTGCCAGTCTGGGTGTCAGCCCTGAGCACAGAGTCCTTCCCAAGTGCACACCCAGCATGTTTCCCTCCCTTGCTCCCTGGGACCCGAGCTCTGAGCTCCTCTGTGCAGGGCCCCCCACACGCCCCACCCCGTGTGCTGGTGCCACCTTCTCAGCTCCGCACACTCCCACGGGCAAGCGGAGCCCTGGCCAAGTCTGGATGCTTTGCTTCATCCAAGTCATTGAAGACACATCAGTTGTACATTCATAAGTGATGACACTGCTTTTGTCCTAATTAGTGAAATGAGGAAGTAACTGAGGACAACAAATAAGGGAAGTAGATGGGAAAGACAAAATCTAATGATTCAGACAAAAAAAGGCAGTTTCGCTCTGGGCTCTGTTCAAATCCCTGGAAGACATTGGCATTTGATGGTCCCCAGGGAGAGAACTGGGCGCCAGGACCATGTGGTTACTCCCACCTCTGCTCCTGCTCTTTGTCCCAGGTGAGTGGGGCGGGGCTTTAGGAACAGGCATCACTGAGGCTGGGCGGGACACAGAGAGGAACTGTCCTCAGGGAAGGGACAAGTCCAGTCCAGCTTCCAGACCCTTTGGGTGAAATGAAAATCAAGTGTCTGCTGTCTCCTGTCCTCTGCCAGGTAGGGCAACAAGCAGAAGCACCCCTGTGGGGATGGCGTTCCTCACCCTGGCCCTGCCCCACGCACAGGAGAGGATCCAGTGAGCGAGTCCAACCCTGGGGACTTTCAGGAGCTCAGACCCTCTCAGTCAGGGTGGGGCTCAGGAACCTGGGTTGTTTCAGAGCCTCCTCAGGTGGTGGTGACTTGTAGCCAGAGCTGAGCCACCTTCTCTAAATCACTCAGAGTACCCAGTGGGGACAGGCAGCGAGCCAGGGTGGACAGACCCTCTGGACTGTCACCCCACCCGGCTCACCTGCCTGCCTAAGTTTCTGCTCGGGACAAAGCAAAGATGGGACCGTTGTCGGTGTGGTCGGTGCAATGGCAGAGACAGGGACAAAGTAGTCTGGTGGCGTCAGGAAGGCTAAGTTGGCTTCAGAACCTGAGAACCTTAGAAGAGGTGACATTTGAGCTGAGCCGTGAGGAATGGATAGAAGGTTTGATTCCCTGCGGCAGAGAGAAAGCACTCCAGTCTGCGGGAGCAGCTCTGCGAAGGTGCGGAGGCAGAAAAGGGCACGGTTGTCAGCGTGCAAGGAAGAGAGTGAGTGTGAGCGAGCATGTGCAATGAGTGTGCTGTGTGTGCGTGCACAAATGTACACGTTTAGTTTCTACAACCTGATCACATGTATAGAGTTGGCAGTGCAGGTGTGTGGGTGCAGAGTGTTGGGCGTGGGGGTGCAGGTGGCCCTGATGTGCACCTCCCAGCTCTGGGGACTGTGGGCTGGTGGAGAAGGGTGTGTTCAAGGACATGAGTGGTTAGGAGCCCAGAGGGCACATTTTCGAGAGAGGTGACAGCAAAAGAAATAGTGCCATGGACTAAGGAACAAACAGGAGGAGGGGTGTGAGAGCTCTGGGGCAGAGGGCGGAGGGCGGCAGCTCCTGGTGGCCCCCAGGGAGGCGCAGGCAGCCCGCCAGCCCTGGGCCCCAGAAGCAGATGTAGGGTGGGGTTCTGTTTTGTAGGCTGTTTCTCCATCTACGGCCCGCTGTCCGTGAGAAGGTCGAGAGGGGACTCGTTGACCGTTCAGTGTCACTATGACCCAGGGTGGGAAACCTACCACAAGTGGTGGTGCCGTGGAGAGGCCTGGGGCTCCTGCGAAATCCTCGTTAAAACGGCCGGGTCAGAGCAGAAGGTTCGGAGCGGCCGAGTGTCTATCCAGGACCATCACTGGAGGAACACGTTCACAGTCACCATTGAAGAGCTCCGGGAAAGTGACACAGACGCCTACTGGTGTGGGATTGAGAGAAGCGGGACCGACCTGGGGCACCAAATGCACGTGGTTGTGGACCCAGGTAGGAGCCGCCCCCTGCTGGCCGTGGGGAACGCAGCAGCTTCCCTCTGTCTGCCCCACAGAAGGAGAGGAGCCCGTAGACTACACATGTGCATGTGCATCTGTGTGGGCACACACGTGTGTGCATGGTGGGGGAGCTCCAAGAGTCTGGGAGGACTGGAAGAAAAAGCAAATCTCAGCACAATTGGGGGCCTTCTCCCTGGCCCCCTCTCTCTCCGGGGGTGAGGGACTCTAAACTCATTACTGGCAGAAGGAATGGATTCACTGCGGTGCATGGGCCGCCCGCGGCCTCCCCTGGCTACCTCTGAGCCTTGAAGGGGACTCTGTGCTCAGCCACACCCGCCCCAGAAGCACCAGAGCCTCCCTGGGGTCTGAGACTAGAAAGAGAGAGTCAGGTTGTAGCCCTTGCCCCTCAGCTCCGCCTCCAGAGCCCTCAGTCCTGTCTCCACGTTGCGCCCTAAGGAAACTACCCCCTCCCCAGGCCCCTGCCGAGGCCATTCCCACTGAACAGACCCACCGACACTACCTGTTACTCACGAGCCCGTTTATAAAGTCTTTCCAAACTTGGCACATGCAAGTATGGTGTGCATGTGTGTGCAGTGGGGAGGTATGCTGGTTTTAGAATGCCCCAGAAATCAACCGAAAAAGACAACACAGGTGGGTGGATGCATGGAAAAGGGGAGGAGCAGCCGGCACCTGGAGCACTGCAGGCTGGGACCCTCCTAGCCAGACAAGTCCTGGCTGGGCCACTGGAGAGAGGGGCGCCCTGGGCAGTCAGCTCCTGGGTCACTCCCTTCTGGCAGCTGGCGCAGAGCCTGCTTCAGCCCAGCGGAGCTTCAGCTCCAAGAACGGCTCTTGCCCTCCAGGTGGTGCCCAGCAGGGCTCTGAGGTCAAACAGGACACCTGTGTAAACTGCTTGCCACCTCAGTCCCCCGGACCCTGGTAAAGTGGTGTTTCTCTGGGCACGCAGTCACGTTATGTTTGGGGTAAGAAACCAAAAAGGTGCAAGCAAAGACCAGCGTGGCTGCCTGGCAGTGAGAAGGCAGAAAGGTTCCCGATCCCTGGGGATGGGGTGTGGAGAGGGACCTGGGGGGCCGGGCCCCTGAGTCACCCTCAGAGCGCTGCGTGTTCAGCGGCAAATCCGACAAACACATTCGCACTGTCAACAGCTAACTTGATTGTACCTATGTCACCACAAATAGCCGAACCTGCGACAACATACCCGCCTGTATCTGTGACACCATACCCGCCTGCACCTGTGACATCATTCACACCGGCCAGTCTGGCGTCCTCGCCTCCAATTGTCCAGAGAAGCAACAGCAGCGACAGCAGCTCGTCTCTCACCAGGTGAGCAGAGCTGGGCCCGCCCTGCAGACCCTCCCCCAGGTTGCCCTGGACTGCTCCCCCAGGGTCGCTCTGTTGGGGACGCCTGTGTGGCCCCTCTGATGCTCCTGGGCAGGGGAGAAAGCCAGTCTGCACTGCACCTCCCCCTCCTCCTTTTCACCTCTGAGGACTTAAAGCGCTCCCCACTCCCTGTGGAACCTAAGCCAAGTTCTCCAGCTGGGCTGCAGGAGAGAAGGTTCTGGTCTTCCTCTGGCTTTCTCCCACCCGAGAAGCCAAAGGAAGTGTAGCCGGGTTCAGCCTCGAGTGTGCTAGAAGGGAAGTACTCTTACCACGAACTTGAAACAACAAAATTTTACTATCTTATGGCTCTGGGGATCAGAACTCTGGAAGGAGTCTCACTGGGCTAAAATCACGGTGGCGGCAGGGCTGAGTCCCTCCGCAGGGTCCAGGACAGGACTGTCCCTTTGACTTCCCAGCCGCTAGAGGCCAACCACATTCCTTGGCTCATGGCTCCTTCCATCTTCAAAGCCAGCAATGTCCAAGAGATTCCTTCTCACGTTGTGTTACTCTACCACCAACTCTCCTATTCCATCTTTCACTTAAAAAGGCGCGGGAACCACCCCATAACCCTTCAGGGGCTCCCAAAGGACAGTCAATCAGCAGTTCCCTCAAGGGCAAACTTCCCTAGCCCCCGATTCATCCAGTCGTTGCCTGGTGGGCTCCCATGAAGTCCGGGGTCAAGGTCCGTTCTCTCCCTGGGTCCAGCCTCTCAGAATCGCCCTGCATCAGCTCACTTCTCTGTTCCAACCCGTCACCCTCCCTTTCTTCAGGGTCCTATTCCTTGGAGCCCAAGCCCCGCTGGACCGTTTGTTCAGCAATGAGTCCCGATGAGGCGAGGCTGTGAGGGGCACCTGCTTCACCACCCGGCTTTGTCCTGCTTGCAGCTGCTTGCAGAGCGGACGTTCGTTGAGCCGGGGGTGCAGAATGCAGGACTGTTATCGAGGCTGGAGAAGCGCAAGAGAAAACTTGGCAGGGAGAGAGGGAAGGGTGTGGCAGGGGTCAGGCCTCGTGCAAAGAGCGCAGAGGATATTTTTAGGATGTGCGATGCAGCGTGTCCTCTCTCCCTCGAGAAAACTGTTGGTGATGTCAACAGGACTCATCCTGCTCGGGGAAGGCTGACGGGTGGCCTGTGGGGTTGGGGGTGGGTCCTAGCAGAGGAGATGAGGCATACGGTGAGGGGGGGATCAGATTCTTACACGCTGACAAGAACATGTGTGACCCAGGGCCCAATAGTCTCGCTAGACCAAGTGTCCACTCTGTGGGACCTACGACAAAGTGCATGTCACAGGTACTATCAGATGGGGGTCAGAGCCGCAAGAGGTCCTTCCCAGGAGAACCCAGCAGAGAAAGCCAGGGTCACAGATCTGAGCTGGAAAGATGGGAAGAATTCACAACAGGAGACAGAAGGCGGGTGAATAGTAGAATAAAAAGGATAGGAAAGGGCAAAGCTGTACGCTCGGCGGGGCTGCCGGACACTTGACGATGAGCTGTGGGAGACCAGCTGAAAGGCAGAAGGGAAGCAGACCAGGGGTGCTGGGCCCCAGGCTGAGCCAGCAGGGAGGCCTCTGAAGGCTTAGCCTTTGGGAAGCGTGACTGAGCCGAGGGGGAGGGGCCTTCCTGGCCAGGGAAGGGTCCGAGGCTTGCCTGTCACTCCAATCTGGGCTGCGGGGGTTGGGGGCTGGGTGGGGAGGTAGCTGGGGGCTACCCCAGAAGAGTGTCACACCTGTGGTCATGGTCCCTCTACAGGTCCCTGCTCTGCAACATCCATTTTGTGCTCCTGACCTTCATAAAGGTGCTCCTGCTTGTGGGCCTGCTGTGTGCTGTGATGTGCCTGAGCAGGCGGCCCAGGGACTCCCAGGGAGATGGACTCCATCTGAGCGGGAAAACCGCAGCTCCCCTGCCACCGACTCCCCGCCTCGGACCAGCAGACCCTACTGACCTCATCTCAGGGAATAAGCATGGGTCGCTGTTCCAAAAGAGACAAGAGTCCCCGCTGGGGCGAGGACCCCCCTTGTCCTGGCCACAGGAACACAGTCGGTATGACTCCAAACCCTGGCCTCCAGCGCAGGAGCAGAGAGCAGAGAAGAGGTGGTGCTCCCCTTACACACAGGGTCCTCGGAGGCACCTGCAGCCTCAGCCGTGTGGGTCCTCCTGCGGCCCCCTTTCCTGTGACTATGCAGTGGCTCTGCCAGATGTTGGGCAGTGACACCGTCTAGGACTCCAGCTAGTGACGAAGTCAAGATCCCGGCCGGCCAACCAGCAAGTGCGGAACCTGGATTAAGCCAAAAAGCTCCAGAGTGCATTTACAGAGTGACCCCCGCCTCATGGACAGGTGTGCAGAGGTGTGCGGGTTCCGCCTGCTGTTGCATCAGGCCCTCTGGAGAAGCACCTGAACCTAGATGATTAGGGATAAGCTTGGACCACGGCCCCGCCCGCATCCAATGTGTCTGCACTGTGTGTGTCTTATTAAATCTAGGGTGTCCTGTGCTCTTTGGGATTATGTTGCTCGGTGTGCCCTTCCCATACATGGCAGAGGGTGTGAAGTGACCTGCAATCAAGCGCCAGTTAGATGCGTCTGGCAGAATGCACCAGAGCGTTAGGGGATGGCAGAGGGCGGGGACCAGGAGATGCCTTTGCATTCCCTCAGAGAGGTCACGACGAGCACCCACGTGCAGATTCCCCGATGGCCAGGGGTGAGCCAAGAAAAGCCTGGGGACTTTCACAGATAACTGTTTCAATGTCATTTTCTATATTTTACAAAAGTGATTATTGAGGTGCATTTATACCTCAGACATTGCAGTCTTCACATGTCACATTTACAGTTTAACGAGTTGTTTCAGAGACAGACACCTGGGTACTGTCATCTCCATCAAGGCCTTCGTAGGGGCGGCGGGTATATGGCTGTAGCTTTGTGCTTTCGAACGGTCACACGCAAGTCTTAATCTAGCATCTTCGTGCCACATATAAGAACAAGGAGCCCTGAAGGGCGAGGGCCCTGGGCCCCAGCCACAAGGCCGGCAGCAGAGTCGGATATGCCCTGAGCCAGCCCAGGGCGGGCCCACACGTCGCCCCGCAGGTCCATCTGTCACCCACGGAGGGCAGTGCCCAAGCCTGCCGCGGGCACCAGATGGCCCCAGGCACGCACACTGGGCAAACCCCACAGTGCTCTGCAATGTTCCCGCTTTACTCCGAGGCCACATCCCGCGCCCCGGACTCGCAAGGACTTACAAACATGTTTTATTTCGATCTCAATACATTTCAATGGAGTTTGATGCCTGTATTTAAACACGAGGAATTTCACTTGTGGCTTCTCTTTTAAAAGTAGAAATGCCAGGAGACGGTGGGTCCCCGGTGCCCCAGGCTCCCTCCTGACAGCCATTGAGCGTTCGAAACCTTCCGGGGGCTCCCGAGGGCCCCCCGGACAAACACGCACACCAGAACAGAAGAGGTGAAAGTGTCCTGTTTTGGCAGATGACACGACTGGCTGTGGCAGAAATCCCGAGGAATCTACCTAAGCACAGCTAGAGCTGATACAGGAGTTTACAAGGTCACGGGGCAAAAGGTCAACACACACACACACCGATCACGTCTCTGTAGCTGCTAACAAGCATTAGAAACCAACCTGAAGACCACGATGCTATTCCCAATCACCCCCCTCTCCTCCCCACCCCCCACAAAAAGAAGCATCTGAGCATTAATCACCCTGAAGGTGAGCCGGGGCAGCGGCTCTATGCTAAAAACTATGAAAAGCGGAGGATGGAAGTCAAAGAAGATTTCTAACAAATCGAGAGCTGTGCTACGTGTGTGGATTGGAAGACTCGGCACAGTAAAAGGCGAAATATTTATCCGCTTTGAAGAGAACCCAGAGCATCCACATAGTAAAGACATCCACTTCACCTGTCGATCTACAACTTTACCGCAATTCCTATCAAAAGCCCGGCAAGATTTGTTCACAGACGCAGACAAGCTTACTTTAAAACTTATGCGGAAAGAAGAAAGAGGGAGGGCTCCTCTGCCC
This sequence comes from Desmodus rotundus, assembly GCF_022682495.2. Taxonomy (NCBI): domain Eukaryota; kingdom Metazoa; phylum Chordata; class Mammalia; order Chiroptera; family Phyllostomidae; genus Desmodus; species Desmodus rotundus. Next base: position 109,437,615 of record NC_071395.1, read on the forward strand.
GTACTCTCTACTCTTACCGGGGCATCGCGGAGCCTGGTGGAAAGACATACTTGTCTAGCCACAGGAATCAAGACCGCTTGGTACTAGAGGGACAGACAGAGGTCAGTGAAGAACACACAGAACGCCGAACGCCGGTTCTTCACTGCAGGGCCTCCACATGCCCTGTCCTTGGCTCTGAACTCCTCCCTGAAGATTTCGCCTCTCCCTGGGCTCCGATTAGCCTCTCCGTACGTTTTCTCTCCAGCGGCAACACTCCGCGAATGCACATCTCTCGCTTCCTGCCCGACCTCTCTGCTAGGAAGTCCCGGCCACACAGAGAAGACAGAGCTCTGCGTCACCAAGCCTGCTCCTGCTTCTCCTGCTTCTGTGAACGATGCCCCGTCCTCCAGCCTTCTGGGCTGACACCCCCCGGACGCCCAGGCTCTTTCTTTCAGACTCTCCTACACATCTGCTAGATAAGCCTCCGGAAAACACATCCGACACCCCACTTTGATCGGCTCAAACCCGTCCAAGCGTCTCAAAGCAAAGTTTAGGTAAGACCTGGGTCCTTGTAAGCCTCTGCCACATGCCCAGCCTTCAGTGTCCTAGGTTAGCTCCCCGTGCATTGCCACATGCAGATGTCCCTCCGCGGGCATCTTAGGCACACCCACACGGAGAGAAACTCATGTCACACGCCACTCCCTGACAGGTCCTCTAGGCCTGGCTTCCTCTCTCTGCCCCTCCCCCAGCCCTACTCAGCTGACAGCCGCCCTTCCTTCATCGCCACCCTCAAACATCACCTCTGGTCCCAGTCTCGCCCATCTGACACCAGGCTCCCCCTCCTGGGGTGCCAGCAGTCCTGCCTCTGCCGTACTGACTTGTGAATGTATATTTTTAAACCAACGGCAGCATAAGCGTCTTTCTTGCCACAATTGTGTTTCCACAGCCGCCCTCTCCCCTCCCCATGTTTGTTAACATGGTGAGTATGCACCTCATTAGATGAGTCTCTCCTTCCGCTCGGAGGGCGGCTGGTCCGCACACAGGGTGCTCAGTGGGGACGGTGGTGCTTGCTTGTGATGGACGGTGAAACTCCTCCCTACAAACTTCAGGGAGGGAGCCACTGGCAAGCATTCAAAAACCACCTGAGCCCTAGGAAAGCCAACGGGTGGCCATGGCATCACGCCTTCCCAACGGGGTGAAGTATCTCCTCGCCTCTGCGCCCTGCACCCTGTCCTCAGAGACTGTGTCTGCCTCTCCCGCAGCAGGGGCCCCAGCCAGACTTCTCCTCGAGTGGACAAAGCCAGACCCTCCCTGGGCTCCATGCACAGGAGAGCTTGCAGGTGGAGAATTCCAGGAGAGAGATGCGGGGCACCCCCAGCCTCCTTCTCCCACTACTGTGCCAGCTGACCCCAGAACTCTAACTGGAAATTGCTCGGCCACGGCCACTCCAGGCAAAGGCGTACTGAGCCCAATTCCCTGGTCACAGAGCCACTAGCGGGTTGAAGTCGAACAAGACCCAGGAGGTGTCAGAAGAGGAGAAGGAAACACGATCACGCAAGACAGTGGGCAGCTTCATCTGTCAGGACCAGACTCCCCTGGGAGTGTCCCTCTTCTGCCCCCAGAGGAGGGGACAGAGCCCCGGGAGCCCAATGACTGGGAGCCTCCTGTCTGCAGGGAGGAGGTGGCTATTGTCCCGAGGGACGCCGACTTACGAAGTTTTTGTGCCTCAGAGTAAATAGCCAGGTTTCTGAGCACACAACCTCCAGAGAACTCTTTCCCTTGGGGGGTGGGCATGAGGATAAGCAGCTGCAGGGTCTGGGGAGGAGAAAGGAGACCCCACACCAGGGCCCGAGACTCATCTTTCCCCCACTTGGGGACCAGAGCAAGTGCCCTCTGAGCCCCAGGGGCCTCCCTTGAGGCACAGGAACAACACCCCCAGGAGACTCGAGTCCCCCCAGAATCCAGGTACTACTGCCTCCTTGTCCTGGAGTACAGAGCCCGCAGGTCTCTCTCGTCCAGTCTGAAGGGCTGGATTCCCGGGCAGGGCTTTCCCGGAGCTGGCTCATGGCACGGCGGATCCCCGTGGTCAGGCCAACTCCGTCTCCTTCCAGCGTCTGTCTGACGCCTGCTCACACAGAGGACGGCCCCGAGGATGCTCAGGAGTAGGGGCACCTTCAGCAACACCAGGAGCAGGAAGTAGACAGTGCTGAGCGGGACCCTGTGGGGGACACGGTGCCAGGAAATGAACTGCCTCCTTGGCGGGGAGGCCCCAAGACCCTTCTGTTCCTGCTGCTCCCTGTGGCCTGATTCCAGGGCCCGAATAACTCAGAATCAAATTGAGAAGGGACCCACTCCAGGGCCCCTCTGTGGGGCCCCTGCCACCTCTCCTCCCCTAGTCAAGAATGGCCCTGGGGACTCTCGTTGGGGGCTGATGGAGAAAAAGGGAGAAGAGGAACAAGGCTGCACCTGCAGCCCAGAGCTTGCTCCGAGCAGCCCCTCCGCCCACTGCCCCTCAGTTTCCCCTCTATCAACAATGGCCGGAAACCCACGCATGAAAGCCCTTCTCCTTTCCTTTCAGGGTCAGGCAGCAGCATCCCAGCCCTCCTTTGGCATCTTTGGGAGGAGAAGAGGGATTCCAAACGCCAGCCTGAGGCTGACCCATCTCCCCACAGACCCACGAGCAGCTCATGGGAGCAGGATCTCTGGTAGAGCAAAGACCTCTGGAAGCGAGCCCGGGGTAGGGACCCAGGAACCGGGACTCCGAGTCCAGACCCAGGGGGGAAGGAGAGGGGAAGGGTGGGGACGGGAGGAGGGACTGCCCGGCCCCCTGAAACCAGCCTCTGCCTGCATCCCTGAACCTGCTCCATGGGGTGGGGGAACAGAGTAGTCACAGAACAAGTGATGGTTTCCATTCAGCATCCCCACGTAGCCTTAGAAAATGTAAAAACCACAACCAGAGTGGGAGGAAAACCCGACAGACAGTGAGGGAAAAAGACGTGGTGTGTTGCCTGCCCCCATGCCAGGGTCCCACGAGGCTGCTAACCCTCCTCGTCCATGGCCTCCAGGCCTCCGGCCCTCACCCTGGGCAGGAGGAAGACACTTGGTTGTTGCTGGAGTTCTGCCCGGTGGTCGCCTCTGGGAACGCAGCCGGTGTTGTGGGACGCGTGGTCGGTCTTGTGGTTGGACGAGGCGCTGAAGACAAATCGCACATCAGGCACCCCTCACCCCAGCCATTCACTCCACACCCCTCTGGATCTGGAAGGGCTCAACCGGGCCTGAAACCAAACTCAGGCCACTTCCTGGGCGGAGCCCCTCAGGGACTAATGAGACTTCTCCAGAACTGGCCATGAGTCACCTCTAATAAGTGCCAGGCTGTTCCTTCCATCCCGAGTATGGTTCTGCCTGGGGTGAGGGCAGGGATCCCCAGGGGTTCCCCCGCCTGATGCAGAGCCCCTGGGGGAGGAGAGGCAGGGAGGAGTCTGGATGAAGAGGGCCCAGAGCCTCATACAGACTCGGGAGGGGCTCAGAGAGCCCTTCACATGGAACCTCAGGCCACTTTACCCCGCCTCTCGGATGTCACCCAGTCCCTCCCAAGGACCTCAGGTGTCCAGACTATTGGCATAACCTCCATCACCTCCTCTGCTCTACCCTAATCTCATGATGTTCCCTGAAAAGCAGCTGTCCCAGAGGCTCAGCCCTTCACAGCGCACCCAACACAGGCTCAGTTTCACCCAACGGCCTTCGAGGGCCTTGCTGTTGGGGGTTTGTTGATGGACGTGGCGCCCTCCCCCCCCTTCTGAGGAGGCAGAGGCACCTAAACAGACTGACTCACTTCAATAGAAAGAGGTGGGCACGGGGGTGGGACGCCGCCGATATAGCAGGAGTGCCTCCTCCACCTCCCAGAGAGGCGGAAAGCAGGGAAGGGGGGCGTGGAGGCACAGAGAGGAGGCTGCAGGGTTACGGGGTGACTGTATACAGGAGAGACTTGAGCATGTTCACAGGCAGAGGTGAAGAGCGCTGATGGAGAGGCTGAGGCACTCCATCACATCTCAGATAAGAGAGGGTGAAGATAATGGACGGAGAAAGGATATGAACGAGCAAAGAGGGAATTCAGCTCAAGGAGCCGTGGAGGGAGAAGCCAGCTGCAGGCTGATGCTCTTCACCTGGGGGAGAAAACTTTACCCTGAACCTACAAGGGAAAGAGGGAAGAACGGGTTTGGTTGCACGGAAATTGGCAGGTGAAGGAGGAAAGAAGCTGAAAGAGTTCAGCCTGGTATCCTGTGGGCTCTTGGTAAGGAAGATGAACAGAGGGGTCAGATTAGAAACCATGAACTTGGTGTGACTTTTTTCCCAGCAGTACTAGAGCAGGCAGATTACAGGTAGGGTGACCAACTTGCCCAAGTTTGTGGGGGACTTTTCGCCTTTGAGCACTGAAAGCCCCACACCCCGAGCAACCTCTCGGTCCTGGGAAAACCGTGATGGTTGGTCAGCCTGATGCCAGGGTGGATTCAAGGAGGAGGGTTTCAAAAGGCGGCTAGGGAAACGGTGCTTGGAGTGTTGAGCGTACTGGGAAGAGAAGAAAGTCTAGTCTACTGTGAACCCTGGAACTGGCTCGGGAAGGAAGTGAGATTGGAGAGGAGCAGGGCGGGCAATAAAGCGGCCTGCGGGACGGATCAAAGGCCCGGAGGCCTGTGTGAGGCTGAGAGTGGGGGTAGCGCGGCGAGGGTTCGGGAGGGCGGGTGCATGGAGCACTGTTGGGAAGTAGAACGTCTCAGGAGCGCAGGGCTCTGGACGCAGACCCGTTAGGGTGACAACAACATTTACAACGTTGCCATGGAGTGGGGCTCCGAAACGGAGTGGGCACGCGGGCCGCTGAAGGTGAGAAGCTCGCCGAACCTGAGACAAGGGTGATGGAGGAGTTATTCAGTAAAAACTCCTATGACGATGCCGGGGGTCGGGGTGGAGACGCTGCCAGGTTCCCCGCTACAGGTGGAGGGGTAACCTGGAAGCCAACAGATGGCCATGCGTGTCAGGGAGAGGCAGAGGGCGGGGCAGCCCTGTGATGTGATGTTAAAGGCAGCAGGTAGGAGAGCACTGGGCTGGAAGTCCTGATCGGAGCTGGGAGAACGGGGGAACCTGGGGGCAGGAGACAGCAGCTTCTGCCCAGAAAGCCTGTCTCCTGAAGCAAGTGAGGCCTGTTCCAGGACACCGTGGTGCAGGGGATGTCCTGTGAGCCAGCTGGAGATGTGCATGAAGGTGCAGGTTTCTGGAGGGCTTGGTGGGAACAGCCTCCGCCAGGCACCCAGGGTCTTCCCCAGCAAGGAGGTGAGACCCCTGCCCCATCAAAGCTGAAGGGTCAGCCCCCTCTCTCCCTGCCCAAGTGATAGGTTCTTCCCAACACCACTGAGATGCAGGAGACAAGGCAAGCCCCGGAGACAATCTTCCGTGTAGCCCCATCCTGGCCCCCCTGCCCAGTCACAGCCCAGGCTGCGGGAGCGAGGGGGGCTCTTACCTGGGGAAACAGACACCTGCACCTGGAACGAGGGGTCCCGGGACCATGCGTCCAGGATCCACACTGTCTGGATCTTACACCAGTAGGGCCCAGCGTCAGTGGTCTGGAGGTTCCGCACGGTCACCGTGAGGATGCGGGCATCGGTGTTGTCTTGGATGGACACTCGGCCGTTTCTCTCTTCTCTCTCTCCTCCCTTGGTTTCCACAATCTTGTTGCAATCTGTGTCATACTGCCCGCGGCACCAGTACTTGTTATGGCCCTTGTAGCTCTCCTCGTACCAACACCAGACGGTCAGGGAGCTGCCCTCGGCGCCCGTCACAAAGCTGGGGCCCCCCAGGGACAAACAGCCTGGAAAACACAAACCACATCCCAGGAGCCCATCCCGAGGGGTTCCAGGACCAGCCCAAGGGGAAGTGGCTGGGGAGGCGTGGCCGGTTCTGGCTCAAGGATGGGGGCCCACAGGGACACCAGAGCTCAGGTCCTAAGTGCGGAGACTAGGGACTGGACAGTGCCATCAGCAGGGGGAGTAGAGACCTGTGCCGGGGTGACCGTATACACAGGACCCTGTCCTGGGGGCGGGGAGAGTTGGACCAACGCTGGAGGTGTGAGGCGAGAGAGCGGGCTGTCCCACCCTGTCCTGAGCCCAAACGCTTCCCTTCGGAGGGGCCTCTGCATCCCGGGCTTTCAATGCGGGCTTGTGCTTTAAGCATCTTGTTTGCTGCGCTCTCCGTGTGTCCTCGAGGGATGACACATAAATCTCTGGCTCTCGCTGCTCTCTGGGGCTCAGGTGGCAAACACAAGGCCCGCGGGCTGAATCCAGCCCTCCACCTTGTTTTATCTGGCCCAGCACCTTGTTTCTATCCAGCAGCAGCACCGAGCTCCTTGCCCCTAGTTAGGGAGTCGTTACATTTATACAGGCCTAAAGTTACATTCGGCCCTTTGAAGGCAACCGTGTGGCTGACGTTGCCCCCGGTGAAAACATTGACACCCCTGACCTAGGGAGAATCGGCACACACGGTCTCCCACACACCTGGCTGCTGAGAAGGGCAGGGTCCCTAAGGAGACCCTCTTAGGCCTCCTGTCTCGGATTTGGGTGTGGGCTGACGAGCCCCACAGCCTGAAAAGACAGGAGGGAGCAAAGCCAGGAGCTGGGATGAAAAGGAGACAGGAAACATGAATCTTTACAAGTGACTTTGAAGTTTTCATCTGAGCCCCCGCTGTGCTGCAAGGACTCGGGAGGGACAGGTGCACCCCGGGTTGGAGAGGTCCGCCTGCTGCTCACGAAGGGGTAGGAAGTGGTTTCCATCACCGGCTTTCCTGCACCCAGGCCAGGGCCCTTAGGTAATTTTGTCTCCTTCAAGCAAGCAGATTTCAACAAGCAGTGACGTGCGGGGAGGTGGGGAGAAGCCCTGATGTGTGGCGTTAGCCGACTTCCCTGGTGTAAGTGCCCTCACCGGCCCGGTTTCAGTTAACCACATGATGTCACCAGATGTGAAGTCAGAAAACACGCTCCCAACCAGCTTTCGTGAGCCCAAGCGAGCTGGCTCCAGCCGCCACTGCTTCCTCTAGGGTGAGTCACAAAATGTCATCACCTTTTAGGACATGTTGAGCACCTTCCGCGTGTGCTGGAGTGCACCTCGTTTGAACGTCCCTCCGAGTCTAACCTGGACCACAAGGGCCTCAGGACACCTCGGAGGTCAGCCAGCCCCTCGTTCACTCCACTTATTAGGAAACTACACCACCCGTGGGCAGTCTTACCAGCTGGTTTCTCCTTTTAAATGTCTGCCTTGCCACCCACTTTTCTGGAAGAGTCTGCCATTACATTGGGCAGGTTCTATGCTTTGTGAGGAAACCCAGCCAAAAAAATCTTTCTGCAAACATGAAGGGTATCCTCTCATTTTTATCCTAAATCTACGTCCCACGGGGGGGAAAAAAGTGCCCTCACGCATTTGGAATGTCTTTTCTAAGCATTCGTCTTCTGCAAGTCCAGCCGTGGACGGACAGTTGTATTTACTTGCTTACGCCTCACCTTGACTCTGAGAATGGCGTCGCAGACCCTGCATTAATTTTTTCTACAGAGTCTTTCCAACTCCTTTCAACGAAACTCCAACAGAACAGACCTACTGCAAGTTCCTGAGCTTCCCATGGTCTCTCCTGGCTCTGCGCTTCTGTTTACACTCTTCCCCTTTCCACTCAATTCTTCAAGACCAACGTCCGGTAACGCCTCCGCGAAGACCCACGTCCTTCCAGCAGCAGAGCTCGGTGTTCCTGCCGCGCACTCATCCTCCCTCGTGGGGATGAGTCTTCTACGACAAGTCCCGTGCTCTGTTGTTATTACTTGCCTTCCTCATCCAACCCTGAGCCCCCGAGTGCAGAAGTTGCTCTAAATCACAGCATCTGCAACAGTCCTGGCACAGGGGTGGCGCTCGGTAAGTGTAGGCAGGATCTGTGGGTGAGTGTGTAAATGCACAGAATAGACAGACGGACGGATGGATGGATGTGTCCTTCCCATTTCTGCTGTCGCTTTGCCTCTGGCTCGAACCCAGGGCACCATCCTGCCCCCTATATGAACAGCATCCCCGAGCCCCAGCCCCACTCACCTGGGAGGCAGAGAAGGAGCAGAGCCGGAGGCAGCCACATGTCCCTCTATCCCTGGCTGGCGTCCCCAGCAAACCCAAGTCCCAGCTGGAACCAAGAAGTTTGCAGCTGAGCCCGGTCACTCACCCTCTACTTGTTCGAGGCCCTTGTGTGGCCCTGTGCCATCTACTTCCTTGTTCACCTCTAAGCTACTTCCTCATTTGGAGCCTTCCTTAGAAAAAGGGGAAGAGGGGTAGGAGGCATATCCGAGAATGGACTAAACCCAACAGGGAAAATCTGTTGATTTTCCCCCCTACTTGGTGACAATGTTTGGGCCACACCATGAACCTTCATAAAAGTCAGTCCCTGTGTGTGAAACCTTGAACAGAGGAGACCCTGGTCCCCTGACTCTCCTTTCTTCCTGTCTGAGCTGCCCCTCTCTCTGGCTGCCTACTTTTGGGTCATAAAACACCCTCACTTAAGAGATCTGGGGTTCCCTGGCTGGTGTGGCTCAGTGGATTGAGCACTGGCCTGTGAACCAAAGGGTCGCCAGGTGGATTCCCAATCAGGGTACATGCCTGGGTTGCGGGCCGGGTGCCCCGTAGGGGGCGTGCAAGAGGCAACCATGTATCTCTTGATGATATTATTATCCCAGTATTATCCCATTATTGTTCTATCAAAGAACTACCAAGAGACAGACCTTTGAGTTTTGGAGCAAGTTGGCAGCAAAGGACTGCCTGTGGAAATGTGTATGTGTACAGCGTGCCTCACTCAGCAGGAACAACTCAGCTGGCGCTTACAGAGGGTCTGCTCTGGGGCAGGCCCCGCACCGAGGGTGGGGGGATGCACAGATGAACAGGCAGCCCCCAGCCCATTCAGTGGACTTGAGATCAAACAGGCCACCAACTGTAACACAGCATGGTCAGAGTGACCCCAGGAGACGGGTGTGAGCAGCCGTGACCAGACAGACCAGGGGAGGCTTCACAGAGGAGGCGATGCTGGAACTAGGTCTTAGGAGATGGAAAGATTTTTACAGCCAGGGCAATGGCTTAGAAGAAACCCAAAAGAGAGGGCCAGAGCTAGATCAGTCCACTGTGGCTGGAGCACGGGGTGTCATGGGCGTGGGGAGTGACAGACTTCCAGAGGCTGGCACAGGAACGGGTCGTGCAGGACCTGGCACTGTACCCTGGAGGTGACGAGTAGCCCCTGGCCAAGGGAGACTTGATCGGGGTGAGGCCTGGAAAGAGACGTCTGCTGTGGGAGTGTGTGGGATGAATGGGCAAAGGAGGGTCTGGTAATAAAAGTCCAAACCACCAGAGTGCCTCCGAGAACAGACAGAACAAGAGAAATGGGAGAGACACTAAATTAGGGTAGACTTGACAAGATTTTTGGTCCATGGGAGGTGAAGGGCAAGGAGCCAAACGTAATCCAGAAGGTCTCGCTCTGGGGTGGGGGACACCGTGAATTGAGGTGGGGAAGCCACGAGGAGCGAGCTGGGAAGGAAGTGAGCCATTTGCTGGGAGGCACAGGGAGTTGGAGGAGCTTCAGGAGCAGCTGGGGAAAGATGTCCACGTGGAGGTCGCAGAGAGAGGCGGGAGGTAGACACACTGATGGGGGAGCCTGGCAGGGGCTTCGTGAGGCTGGGGGACCGGATGGGACAGTGTTGTAAGAGAATGTGCTCCAGCTGAGGTGCAAGTTAGCACCATGAAGATGGCTGAGAGAGCCTCTGCTGCAGACCAAGAAGAAGACAGGGCTGTTGGAGGACCTGGGGCTTTATGGGGTTGGTCAAGGACTAAGAGTCGATGAAGAAAACCAAGAAATTAAGTACAAAAAAACAGGAGAACCGGGGATGTGGTCCGGTGAAGTTTTCCCGAGGGAGCAGCCAACAATGGCAGATGAGTCAGATGGGAAGCTGGCCTGCGGGTCCAGCAGCAGGATGTCACTATTGGAGATTGGTATTGCCATAGGTCAAGGTCACAGAGGACAGATGGCAATCAGGATGAGGATTCCATCCTATTTTCTCCCTTCTCCCTCTTGGGCTTCAGCTCCTCAGGCCCCACAGCCCTGTCTCACACAGGGGACACCTCCTGTGTCAGGGACACAGAGGCCATTTGGCCTGCCCCTCCATCGCCCTGTGGTTCCAGCCCCTGAGAGGCAAACCCTGCCTGGACCCAGCCTGTGGAGGTTCAACTGGACGGGGCTGCTACTGGCTCTTCCTCCACAACCGTGTCCCCACTTGTATGACCTGACTTGTCCCCCGAGGACCCCAGCAAAAGAGGAACCCCATGCCACTGCGATTTGGCTGGCACCCTCCCACACTCTGGTTTCTGATGGAGCCTGCAGTTCCTCACAAGCCTGAGGTGGCCAAACACCAGACCGAAGGCAAAGGCTCATGCCCACCAGCTGTCCAGGGAGACGTGGCTGGACGTCTCCAGCCCGTGTGCGAGCTCCCCCTGCACGCGCTCGTGCTCCAGCTGGTGGAAGAACACACACAGATGCTCGCAGTCAAACACACGTTCCTGCTTACGTTCACACGCACAGCCCACAGGCGAGCAAGAGAATGACGGGCCCCAGCCTCCAATCGGGAGCTGCGCAGGCAGTAGCTCTTAGGAAGTGCCTGACTTTGAGCAATTTTCCTTCTAAACCCAGCCTGCAGTTTCAGTTCCTCGATTCCACGGGAGTTTCGGTGTGAGCTCATCCACATGTAAGAGTGAGTGTCTCAAAATAGGGGGGCGTAAGCCATGGGGAGATGCAGCTCCAGGCTCCCTGTGGTCACTGAGGAGGACGCCGCAAGTTAAAGAGCTCATGGTTCCCCTAAACCTAGACCAATAGGACATTGGGACTGCGGAGAAGGGTCCAGAAAGGGACTCTACCTGCTTCGTCAACCAATTTTCGGCCGAGACACCCAGGCAGCCCGATGGGAAAGGAAAGACAGTGCCGGAGGAACTAAGTATCCACGTGGGAAAAAATGAACCTGGGCCTCTATTCACTACACAGACACTAATCAGTGACAATTAATTAATTCATGTTGAAATGATCTCAGGCCTGACCAAATAAAAACCAGACCCATAAGGCTTTTAGCAGAAAAGAATGAGATAATATCTTTGCAGCCTTGAAATAGGCAACTATTTTCTTAAGACACACACACACACACACACAATAACACCACCACAAATCACAGATGGGATTTCATCAAAATTAAACTTTTCTGTTCATCAAGAGACATTATTTAAAAAATGAGAGGCGGGCCCAAGACTGGGAAAAAAGATATGTAATCCACGTGTCTTGCCGTGAATTATAAGCATTGGGCATTTAGAATATTTAAAGAATTCTTATAACTTACCAATAAGAAGGTAAGCAACTCAATTTTTAGAAAATAGAACAAAGCTCTAAATAGACACTTTACTAAGGATGATAGGTGAGTAGCTAATCAGCATGTGAAGGGCGCCTGGCATCGTTAGTCATCAGAGAAATGCAATTTCAAACCACGATGAGAATGAGGTTGATGGCTAAACAAAATAGGAATATACACATCAATGCCACCGAACTGTGCACTTTAAAGTGGTGTAAACGGTAAATTTTAGGTTATGCGTAGCATCACAATTTTTTTTAAAGGGCAGAAAGTGGGCCCTGGCTGGTGTAGTTCAGTGGATTGAGCACTGGCCTGTGAACCAAAGGGCTACCAGTTCGATTCCCAGTCAGGGCACATGCCTGGGTCTTAGGCCAGGTCCCCAGTAGGGGGCGCATGAGAGGCAACCACACATTGATGTTTCACTCCCTCTCTTTCTCCCTGACTTCCCCTCTCTAAAAATAAATAAATAAAATCTTAAAAAAAAATAAAAGGGCAGAAAGGGCACATAAGAATGTAAGTGATCACCTCTGTTCAAAAGTTCACACGCGGCAGATTTGGCCGCGCACACACACAGACCCACCCTCACCCCACCTTCCCTCCCAGCGAGGAGTCATCACTAACTTTAGTAATCTGGTATATCTATCCCGCAGATAAAGTAGCAACACAAGCAAATATAAACGTAAATACAAATTTTAAGTGTATCTCCCAAACAGCCCCATAATGAGATGCCATTTCTCAGTCACAAGAACTGCTGAACCCCCAGACCCCGGCCTCTGTGTCCCCATCTAACAAGTGGAGGAGTCTTAACTCATTGTTCTCAAATTCTGTTCTAGGAGCTCCTGCTTCACAAAAGTACAGACAAAAGGAATCAATACCTGAGAGATGAGGCCCACCAACCAGTTTCTCGCTGCTTATCGGTGAAGTTCAACGGCCTCCTGACAAGTCCAGGGCGGACTCAGCCACAGCGTGCACGAGGTTAGGAGAGCTAAGGCAGCCAGAGCTACCACTTGCTGAAAATTTGCATGAGGACTGTCCTGGGTCATGTCACTCAGTCCCCACCTCTGCCCTAGGACGCTGCCCTGTCTCACTTTATTTGCCTATGCAGTGCTGGGCCTCAGAGGCAGGGAACCCAATCAATTACAAACCTCAGCTTTTTTATTTATTTTTATTTTATCTTCTCCTCTAACACCCCACTGCTTTTTCAGCTGAACATCCAAGGTCATTCCTCCTGACTGCCGCAAACTTTTCCACCATTTCCAGATCTCACGTTTTATCCGTTCTTCCCCTGACGACACCCATTTCTGACTGGTTGCTGTCACCGTCCGGGGTAGGGGGTGGTCCTCGCACCCATCTCCCTGAGAGTCTGTGGCCAAGAGCCCTCCAGGGCCTTTCACCGGGAGCAGCTCCAGACCCAGTGAGGGAAGAAAGAATGCAGGGTTAGTGTCTGCGTGAGTTAGTACGACTGATGGGGTTGAGATTCAAATGCTGGCCCCCAGAGTCCACAGCCCACGTGCACACAGGCAAAACACACGAGAAAAAGCACAGCAGACTACCTCAGCAGGACGTCGACAGTGCCCATTCCTGGTGACCAATTCTGATTCCATCAGACAGTGTTCAGACTGGTCATTTGGTCTTCCCACCTGGTAGGTGGAAATAACCAGTTACCATGTCAGAAATATTTCCCACTGCAAATCAATCAATTAGAAGTCTGGCTAAAAATCAGTCTCTGGGGGGAGGTGGATGTGGTGAAATACTCCCATCACTGCCAACAGCAAAACCCTCCAGTGACACGGTAAATATTATCCCTTTTCTCTAGCACAGGTGCTGGGATTTAGGTGAGCAAATAATGAAATGAGAGCCAAAACTGAGTTGGCAACCGTCAAAGCCAAGTTACGCCCTGAAGCATGGCGACTGAACTGAGACCACTCACCAAGTCCAGACTGAAAACGAGTGACTCTTGCCCATCCTCATCTGCAACCTGCCGCCACCACCTGAGCCCCTTCTCTGTGCACGTCCCCAGCCCCGGACTCGGTCCTCACCACCCCACTCACCCCCACGGGTCCCTAACCCTAACCCTCAGTTGCCCCAGCCCTCAGGCAGATAGAAGTCAAAACCCTCAAATTCTAGTCTTGGCTCGGCCATTCACTTGCTGTATGACCTTGGGCAGGTCAAATGACCGCTGGGCCTCGGTTTTCTCAGCCATAGAATGGGGTCAGAAGTATCCACCTTGCTTTCCCTCCACAGAGTTGGTGTGGGAGTTAAATGAGTTGATGAATTGAAAGTTCGTTGCAAACTAGGAAAATGCTATGTTAATTAAAATTACTTCAAAATAAAACTTTTTAAAATGCAACATGCAGGTGAGGATGGTTGGAACGAACAGTCTGGAATAGTGCAGGTGATGTTCAGTGTTTCCTCCACTAAGCACATGTGAAGGCTGCAGAAATAAACAGAAAGTTGTTGCTATTTCAGTTTGCCTTCTGCTCTTAGCATTGTTACTCTCTTCTTCATCAATACTTCTGCCCCCCGCACCTGGGAGAGAGAGAAGGAAGGCGGCCACAGACAGGCTCACGGTCCTGCCCACCAAGCTCGCTTCCCCACTCCAGCAGCCCGGCCCTACCAGCCTGTCTAGGAGCCCACCCTGCAGAGCGCAAAGACTTCGTTTTCTTACCCTGCCTTCCTGTCTCTCTCTCACCATTGTGGCTTCCATTCACAACCTCAATCGCTGCTTATTCTCCTGCCTTTTTCTCTTAAAGGAAGAAACTGAGAAGAAAAACAGCAAGCGTTGGCAAACAAGTGCTAGGAAACAGTGGTGTGGTGATTGATGGCTGGTTCTCACGGCCTGCGAGCCCCGACGGTGCTGCAGCCTGGAAAGGCAATCCGTGGGCCACAGGCCTGGGGACGTGGTGGCGGCGTCTTCTTGGAGGGTGAAAAGAGAGCCTTGAATGTGAACGTTTACAGCAGCTTTACTTGCCGTTGCCCAAACTTGGAGGCAAAGATGTTCTACAGAAGGTGAGTGGACAGCCCAGCCAGTGTGGCTCAATTGGTTGTAGCATTGTCCTGGGCACACACCTACGTCATGGGTTCAGTCCCTGGTTGGGGTGGGAGGCAACCGGTGAATGTTTCTCTCTCAGATTGAAGTTTCTCTCCTTCTCTGTCTGTCTCTCTCTGTCTCTCTCTCTCTCCCCTTTCCCCTGCCTTTCCCCTGTCTCTCTCTGGAATCAAGATATATATATATATCTTAAAAAACTGCTGCCCCGTTGGTGAAATGCAATCCACTCACACCATCTATTAAAACCAGCAGTAAATACAAAGTCAATAAAGGAATAACTCTCTTAAAAAAAAAAAAAGGTGAGTGGACAAACGGCCCAGGCGCATGACACGAAGGGATATTATTGGTGCTAAAGAGAAATGAGCTAGAGCGTCAGGGTGGCACCAACACCCTTGCTTTCGATCCCCCTTCAGCAGCTAACCCTCGGCACCCATCCATGAACAATGGCGCCTCTTGTGGGAGTTGTGGGATCCGGCACCACACGCCAAGCAACCAGGGGAGTCTCGCCCACCTGTGCCCTGGGTAGCAGGCTGACAGACCTCGGTATGGCCGCATAGCTAGCAGGTGCCGATGGCCTGGCCCGGCCCTCCTCTGTGGTGGCAGCAGTTGGAGAGATCCTCAGAGTGCTGACTTGGGCAGACACTCTCAGATGAGAGAGCCTTTGTACGAGTCCAGGAGAGATTCCCGCGCTCCACTGGGCATATGTATGTGTGAGTTTAGACCCACGGGAGAGGGTGAAAGGAGCTTAGCCAGCACCACCCCTCCCCCAAGGCAGCACACAGTGGGGCTGAACTAGCCGGTGGCAACCTCTCCTGTGGAGCATGCCGAGGGAGAGTGCTGAGTGATGTCCCGCGGCCCCGGCTGTGCAGGACTCTACCAGAGACCAGCTTTCCCTCTGCAGCAACCAGAATGTCGAGGCAGACCTGCAAGACTGGGGGAAAGGAGGAGATGGGGAAGGGTCTGATAGGGACGTCAAAGGGACTGCATTCAGGACTCCAGCAGGAAACTCACCCGTGAGCTGGTGGGAGAGCCTCACCCAAGGGTCCCCTGATCTTGACAGTGGGCAACCCAAATGGCCCAAGTATTGAACCCACACCCCGTCAACTCTGCAGACAAATGCTTGTGCACATGCTGAGTGTGGTGGCTAGAACGCGGGCTGGTAGACAGGGCAGGAGTAAGCTCAGACCCAGCTCTGGGGGGCAGGAAAACCATAAATTTGAGCTGTAGCGCCACCTTCTGGAAAACAGAAGAGGTTTCCAGCAGCCAGGCTGGTGAGGTGTAAGGTAGAGAAAAGATACACAAGCTTAAGAATTCTGCCACTTATCTAAGAAATAGAAGATCAAAAACTATGAACAGCAAAATGACAACAAACACAACTATCAACAACTGAACCTAAAAAAAAAAACTAAGCAAACAACTAGAACAGGAACAGAATCAGAGAACAGAGATCACATGGAGGGTTATCAGTGGGGAGGGGGAGGGGGGGATGGGGGGAGGATGGGGAGCAGAATAGGTAGGCATAAAATAGATGGGTAGAGGTTAAGAATGGTATAGGAAACAGAGAAGTCAAAGAATTTATATGTACAACCCATGGACATGAGCTAATGGGAAGGCTGGAGGGTTGGGGGTGCAGGATGGAGGGGGGATAAAAGGGGAAAAACTGGGAAAATTGTAATAGCAAAGTCAATAAAATATACTTAAAAATAAAATGAAAATATTTTTGAGAATGTAAAAAAAACACACAAAAAAGAAAGCTTTTGGGGTTCCAACATGTTCTTTTTCTTGACCTTGGTTGTAGTTACATAGATTTTCATGTTATACTTATTTTTTAAACTGTTTGTGTTTTATGCAATTTTCTAGATGGATGATGTATTTCATAATAAAAAAGAATTTTAAAAAAAGAAAAGAAAGAATTCTGCCACGAGAGGGAGCAAGAAGCATGCAGCTCCTGTATTCACACAAGGTTGGGGAAAGTCCCAGATATAAGCAGAACCAATGGAAATATCTCCCACCTGAAGCCAATTGGTAACTATTGGAGGAGGTGACTGCTACTTCAAATGCAAAGACAGAATGCAAAACTCCACGGAACATGAAGAATCAAAGACCCATGACATCACGCACACAAAATGATGATAACAACAATCTTCTGGTTATCAAACTCAAAACTCTGCAGTCTACCTGATAAAGAATTCAAAATAGATGTTTTGGGAACTCAAAATACAACCACAGAAAGACAATTGAACAAAATCAGGTAAACTAAACAGGAATAAAATGAGAAATGTAATAAGGACATAGAAATCATAAAAAGGAACCAAACAGAAATCCCGGAGCAGAAGGATTCAGTGAATAAAATGGGGAAAAAAAAAAAAAAAAAAAAAAAAAAAAAAAAAAAAAAGCAATAGAGAGCATCAACAGCAGAATAGACAGAACAGAAGATAGAATTGGTGAGCTCGAGGACAGTAACTTTGATATAATCCGGTCAGAGGAGAGCAAAGAAAAAGAAAAGAAAGAAGTAAAGAAAGCAGCATGATCTGTAGGACACAGTCAGAGGTCAACACAGTCAGAGGTCAAGACATCAGAATAACTGGAGCAGTAGACGGAGAAGAGAGGGGGCAGGGGGCAAAAGTTCATGTAAAGAAATAGTAGCTGAGAGCTTCCCAAACCTGGGGAGAGACTTGGGCATTCAAGTTCAAGAAGCTAATAGATCACCCTATCTTAACATGAAACGACCTTCTCCAAGACAAATTAAAATAAAACTGTCAACATTCCCAGACAAAGAGAGAACCCTAAAAGCAGTGAGAAGGAAAAAAAGATTGTAACCTACAAAGGAACCCACACCGAGCTATCTGTGGATTCTTTAGCAGAAACCCTGTGGGCCCGGAGAAAGTAGAATGGTGTATTTGACACGTTTGAAGGGGAAACGGGCTAGCCAAGAGTGCTCTACCTGGCAAAGTTATCCTTCAGAAACGAGAGAGAAATACACATATTGTCAGACACAGAAAAGCTGAAGCAGTTCAGCACCACTGCACCCGCTCACAAGAACTGCTGAAGGGAGTACTTCAAGCTGAAATAAAAGTATGCTAATTAACAGCATAGAAGCATACAAAATATGACATATGCTGGTAAAGGTAAATATATCGTGAGATTTAGAACATTCTAATTCTGTAATATGACGGTGTACAAACCAGTTAACTCTAATAGTATAAATGTTGAAGGAAAAGAATATTGAAAATCCTATAACTACTATATTTTTAACAAATACACA
Source organism: Desmodus rotundus (assembly GCF_022682495.2). Lineage (NCBI taxonomy): Eukaryota > Metazoa > Chordata > Mammalia > Chiroptera > Phyllostomidae > Desmodus > Desmodus rotundus. The sequence goes on from NC_071395.1 coordinate 109,455,349, forward strand.
AAATGAAAATGGTAAAATGTGACATCAGTAAAAAGGATGAAGTGAAAGAGCAAAGCTTTCACATGTGATCAGAGTTAAGTTGCTATCAGCTTAGAAGGGACTGTCTCATCTATAAGATGTTTTATGAAAGCCCCATGGTGACCACGAAGCAAAAAAACTATAGTGGTTCACCAAAGATAAAAGAGGGGAATTGGAGCCTACCGCCACAGAAAATCCCCGCTTCACAAAGATAAGCAGAAAGGGAGGGGAAATATGAAATACGAGAACAGCCAGAAAGCAGTGAATTAAATGGCATCGGTAAGTCCTCACACAGCAATAATTACTCTGTCAGGAACAGGCTGGTGGGCTGGGTAAAAATACAAGACCCAGCTGTATGCTGCCTACGAGAGATTTATTTCAGCGTTAGGGACCCACAGAGTGAAGGAATAGAAAAAGATATTCCATGCAAGTGGAAATCAAAAGAAATCAGGAGTAAGGCAGCTTCTGGGTTAAATTGTATTGAAAAAAGAGGGTCTGTATCTGAAAAAAAAAAGTTACATATTTTATACAAAAAAAATATTTACAACCTATCAGTAAATGATAAAGAGTATTAAAATGCATGCCCCCCACCCACCCAGCTTAAGAGAATGTCTTTCGTTTTTTCCCTAAATTTTGTTTCCTGGTTTAAATATAACATATTTGCTACAGAAATTTTGGAAGATCTAGAGGACTGAGAAAATAAAAAGCATCAAGACCTCACTACCTGACTGCGAACATTCTGGTAACAATGCTTCCCTCTGTATTCACAATGCATGTTATTTTTCTGGAATTGATGTCCTACTATACAAATTGTCCCCTTTTTTTCACCATGACCATTGTCCTTGGACCAGCTCTTTTCTCAGTATCCTTCCACCTCCAAGAACACGATCCCCAAATATGCTTGTTTTTTTCATTGAGTGTTGCTTTTCCAAAAAGGAGCAGATGTGGAAATGGATGGAGAGGGGAAATCTTTCTTGTTGGGTTTCTACCTGGAACATAAATGAAATTAAGAGGCTGATAAAGTGCATCATCCTGTCGTGTCTGGCACAGGGCAGTATCTGGAGAGTAAGTGCTGATTGATGACTGCGTCCCACGAGGCTGAAAGCATCTCTGGTGACACAAGAGAAAGCAGAAGCCAGCATTTTTTGCAATAAATGAAAAAGCCCGAGAAGCCTTCTCTACAGCCCAAGCCAAGTTCAGGGCCCTGGGTGGATCTGGACACATACCAAGAGTGCATGTTTCCTGTGCTTTCTCATTGCATCTTTGTTTAATTGTTACTCATCCAGAGGGTAGACACAGTCCCGGGTGTTTTGAGCAAGGCCAAAAAGAAGCCAATATTTGTATTGTTCTCAAGGATTTAACGATCCAGTGGGGAGGTAGGACATGCAGGCAAAGGACTCTATACCACGTAGGAGCTCCTTTGCAACCCAGCTCCCTGTACACAGTAGGTGTTTGAGAGCCCTGTCACACAGTAGGCAGGAGAATCGCAGAGCTTTACTACTGGAAGGGCCTGGGAGTGGACAGAGGCCTCGGTGCAAGTTCTAACTCTTATGCATATTAGCCATCTATTAAATGTGTCTCCTTGGATGGTATGAGGAGTAAAAACAATAATGAGCGGAACTCCACAGGTGTTACAAATGTAAAGTGTGTTATAAATATCCTTCTCACCCCAACCCAAATCTAATTTGAAAAATGGGGAAACTGAGACTCAGAAGAGAAATGACATGTCCCACCCAGTGGGTTAGAGGCAAAGGCTGGAATTGTGGCCTCTCAGCCCCAGGTCCAGAGTGAAACATTGGGCAAATGTGCTGAGAGTAGCAGATGATCTTTGGCTCCCTCCTAGCCCATCCCAGACTCGAGTGTTCCTTCTTTCTACTGGCTCCTCTGCACCTTGCTCCTGGCCCCTTGGACGGGCGACTGCCCCATGGAAACCAGGATAAGATCCCGAAGGGTCAGGAAGCGCTTCCCTAAATGAGCATTGACACTCCAGAGCTGCTATCGCTGTACCTGACCTCGCTGATGGTGACCACTCTACCTGGGGGTGCTGCTCTCAGCACCCACCTTCCTGGCCTGGGCCCACGGCCAGCTGGCACTGGGCTGCAGAGGAGCTCATGCCCCCAAGCGGAGATTCATGCTAAAAATACAAAAGCCTTCTAAAAGGTATGTAAAACAGCTGTGTCCACGTTTTTAAACTCTTGAAGCCTCAGTTTCCGCTTCTGTAAAGTGGACACAGTACTGACTATTTCATAGAATTATGGGTCAGATTAATGAGATGACGGGTAAGCCATTTAGCACAGGTACATATTCAACAGTATAGGCTCAGTAAATGTGAGCTGTTGAAAGTGAGGCCTAGGGACGCCGAAGACAATTCCATAGTGTTGATACTCCCCGAATAAACTCTAGCTCTCGTTTCCTCAGATTAGCAGCAACCCCCTGACCAGTCACCCAAAAGTTTCACCCGCTCTAGTCCTATCCACATACAGAGGTCTCAGCCAGCCTTTCTAACACCTCATTCTTAAACGTGAAGGCAAAGAAGAATCCCTAGGCAATTAAAATCTGCAACATGAAAGAGAAACCAAAATAAATAGCAAAACTGACCCTAAACAAAGCAGAAATGGTTTAAAGGCCAGGAGAGAAACGTTAGGACACTGAGTGACCTCCGAAAAGATAACACAGTCAACCCTGAAGGTGAAGGGTGCCACCCTGACCCAGATGAAAATCTGCGTGTAATTTTTGACTCCCCCAAAATGTAACTACAACCTTCCCTTGGTGTCTGCAGGGGATTCGTTCAAGGGCCCCCTCACCGATACCAAAATTCACAAATGCTCAAGGTCCTGATGTAAATGCAGGTCAGTGCGTACAGTCGGCCCTCCCCATCTCTGGACCCCCAACGGGGAAATACGGTTTCCATCCGCGACTGGTTGAATCCGCCACAGACGTGAAACCCAGGGGTCCAAAGGGCCAATTGTACATTATTTTTTTTAATCCACATGTAAATGGCCCTGCAAACTCAAACACATGTTACTCAAGGGTCAACGGTACATCCATAAAACAAAGGTATACAAAGAAATCGAGCGTGGTAGTTCCTCAGAAATTAAAAATAGAATGACCACATGATTTGGCAACTTCATTTCTGTGCACACACAGAAGCAAGGCCTCTAAGAGGTGTTTGTGTACTGGCCGTGTTCATGGAAGCTTTGTTCATGGAGGACGAAAGGCGAAACCACCCAAGTGCCCCTCAATGGATGAAGAGAAAGTGGTGTACACATGCAATGAATTATTTTTTAAGATTTTATTTATTTATTTTTAGAGAAAGGGGAAGGAAGGGAGAAAGAGTGGGAGGGAAACATCACTGTGTGTTTGCCATTCACGTGCCTCCTACTGGGGGCCTGGCCTGCAAACCAGACACATGCCCTGGCTGGGAATCGAACCGGCAACCCTTTGGTTTGCAGCCCATGCTCAATCCACTGAGCCACACCAGCCAGGGATATGCAATGAATTATTATTCAGCCTTTAAAAGGAAGGAAATTCTGACACCTAGGACAATGTGGATGAAGCTTGAGGACATTAGGCCAAGTGAAATAAGCCAGTCGCAAAAAGACAAATAATATATGATTCCATGTGTGTGAGTTACCTACAGCAGTCCAATTCACAGAAACAGGAAGTGGAATGGGGTTTCCGAGGGATGGGGAGGGAGGGAATAGGGAGTTGTTGATTAACAGTGACAGGTTCAGTTTTATAAGATGAAGGAGTTCTGGAGCGGGGCTGCACAGCAATGTAAATGTACATGACACTATATACTACCGAACTCTACACTTAAAAACTAAGATGGTAAATTTTATGTTATATGTATTTTACCGCAATTAAAATTTTCTAATTGAGGACAAAAAAAAATTATTGAAAATTAAAAGGAAAGCTGCTAAAATTATTACATGCATTGTAAGGAGTCGAGGGTGAGGTTGAGATAATATCCAAGTTTATAAAACAAAAAGAAAAAAGTTATAAAATATGAGACTTTATTTTAAAAGATAACAAAAGGAATCATCCAAGAAATACAACATCTCCCTACCTAGGACCTTCAGAAAATAATACTAATAATGAAGGGGAGAAAAAAAAGTTAAGAGAATTTTCCAGAGAGAAAAGGAGACGTGCATCTTTACACGGAGAAGTTCTCCTGAGCACCGGCACGACAGGGGCCAGATGCGCACACAGTCGGACACACTAAGGTGGAGTGGCAGGAAGCCATGGACCGAGATAAGACCCTAAAACTGCCAAAGAAAACTGGATAACGAAACAGGCCATTCCCCAGGCGGAGGACTTCGTCCAGCTACACAGGTCCTCTCAGGTGGCAGCACTAACTTCTGTCCTGTGCTGGAAGTCACTTCAGGGGTGTCTTCAGACTCGGGGGAAGTCGTCTTCAACCTGGAATTCCCAGTCCAGCTGAACCTGAGTGAGAGTAGGACAAACACGTTTTCATATATGCAGATGTAACAGGGTGCAGCCAAGAGGGGGGGCCGAAAATAGGGATTTGTAATGGGGTCCAGAAGAGCTTGGGGATAATTGGCTTCACACCACAGGGCCACACCTGCCCGGAACGCTGGCAGCTGTGGCCCATTGTGGGAGGAGCTGGAAATGGAGCTGCAGAGGAAGATTGGAGCTGGGATTTAAACCCAGGCGCAGCAGCCGTTAGGCGTCTCTTTTTGGAACTACGTGTCTTTTCAGGGACCCTACGGCTTGAGAGAGAGTCAGGACCACGCGGCTTTGGAAGTGCTCCCTTTTTGCCACGTGGATGGTGCCGGGAGCCTGAATCTCGGACTTCTACTTCTTTCCTGGGATACGGTACCCCAGACTGGGCAAAGGGGAAAAGGAAGGACTGTGTGTGTTTGTGGATATTCTAAAGAACTTTAGTCTGTATAACTTTTAAATAAGTAATAAGTCCTTTCCTTTTCACCAATCTCTGGCACTGAGAGACATCTTTCCTCTGGCAGTGGGCAAAGCAAACCTAGTACAGGGGAGGAACCCTGGAGAAAAAAGGGGGGTCTTTTATATTGTTCAGTCCTCCCTCCATCTGTTCTGTAGCAGAAAGACCCAGAAAGTTCACCTCCCATGACCCCTTTCTTAGGGGAAGTTACTTGAGTACATTCTCAAGTAACTTCCTCAAATACTGAGTCATGAGAAGTAACTCAAGAAAAATAAACCAAGCTCATGAGGGAGTAACTGAAAAAAGAGGAAGGTACAAGCCATGGGAAGTACTGACCCCACACAGAAGGAAAACGGCAGGCTTACAGCTATGCAGAGGCCCAGGAGACAGTCAGTCAGTTTGGAGCCTGAAAATCGAGTCCTATAGCACAGTGGTCTACGAGCTAGTCTGGAAGAGAACTTGGAAAACGAGTCTTGAGTAGCTAGTGAAGGCCCAGAATTCAATATTTAAAGGCAATTAGAAACTCAGTGGCGAGAAAATATAAATCGTCATCTAACACAAAGAAACCAGTTCACATTAGAACAGGACGTCATTGAGATTCGAGAAAGGAATGAAATGGATACAAAAGAAAAAGAAAAGTCAAAACATGGAAGCTATGAGGGATAGAATGAAGAATGTAGGCATCTTCTTTCCCAATGAGCCCAAAGAAAGACGATTAGAAACTTCAGAGGAAACAACAAATATATAAAATGCAAAGTACAGATTAAAATAATACATTATTTTACCAATGGTTTTTTAAATGATTTTTTTGCTCGATATTTTAAGCCTTTGAAAATGAAATGCAAAGTTAATCATAATGTGCTATTTGGCTCTGCAAGGAAACCGTGTTTGATAATTATAGCAGTTTAAATACCGGGGGTCAACTTTTAGAATAAACCTATAAAATTATGGAAGATTATAGTACACATTATGTCACTATGATTACATTTCAAACGTGATCTGTCAGTTGAGCAGCTTTAAAAGGACACCTGACAATACCCCAGTCGCGACGACCTCACCAGGCACCCAGCTCTTGGTTACCCAGCTCTGCCGTGACAGGCGCCAGGGCTCCTTGGAGAAAGGAATGGCTCCATGGCTGGGCAGGGATCTCCAAACTAACCTGGAGCTGAGGCCCTGGAATCCTAGTTCCAGAAAGGATGAAGTGCTCCCCCAAAATGCCCCAAACAGTAGAAAAACATTAAAGAAAGAATAAATGTCACCAGATAAACCCAACAAGCATGACCTCAGTCAGGTGGCCCAGGTAAACTTCATCAGCAAAGTCATGCCGGGAACATCCTCATCCTATGATGTGTTGGGAATGACATTTCACCAACCACGTCCCACGGCATGGTCTTCTTCTCAAAAAACACATAACTCCTGTCTAACCATAAGAAAAACACCAGACTAATGCACATTAAAGGACATTTTACAAAATATCTGACCAACCCTCCTCAAAACTGTTAAGATCATCAAAAACAGCCCCGGCCAGCTGGTTAGAGCATCATCCCACTGCACCAAGGTGTCAGGTTCGATCAACTCCAGTTCAGATTCTCTTTGACATGGGCTTCGTAACCCTCAGGTAAACAGATGAGATCATGTTTCTGAATCTTCAGATCTCAGGAACAGACCCTGGGAAGTGGGGGCCCTTCCCAGGAATGTGAGGTTAAGGCAAAAACACCCACTGGCCTCTGGAACCCTTCTTAGCTACAGCAGCCAGGAATGAGGAAGAAGCTCAGAAGAGAAAGTTATAATGAGTGTCTCCTAAGCTGTTGGTCCTTAACTGTTTTTTGAAGAGGCAGCTTTGAAGACATAACAAAATTATAGGACAACAAAAGATGAACCCCAGGAGTGAAATGCACCCTTTGAACCCTATTGACATTGGCTCCAATGGTCGGAGGTGATAGGACTTGTGTCCGCTGAATGCCAGGGTCGGCATATGAGGATGACCTCCCAGGCTGCAGTCTCAGCCCCCAATTCCCGTGGCGATCAGCTCCATGCTTTCCTAACCCAGGTGTAAAGCAACTCTGCAAATCAGTGGTCCCAGCAGCCAAACTCTCCTGGTGTAGAGCGGATGTAGCCAGAGGTCCCCCCACCCCTTGCCCAGAGAGCACAACGGCTAACATGTTTTGAGTTCTTGATCCATGTCCGGTACTGATCTAAGCTTTTTATATGAATGAACCCATTAAGTCCTCAGTACAACACCATGAGGTAGGTACTATTATTATCTCCATTTCGTGGGCACTTGGAAGAGGTTAAGTAACTTGCCCAAGGTTATTACACAACTAATAATTTTCAGAGCCAAGATTTGAACCCTGGGAGCTCTGCTCTTAACCACACCACTCTGCCTCTTAGGGGTCATGTGCATCCCCAATTTAAGCTCTGGACCCTCTCCCCCAGGAAAATGCAGTTAAGCAGAATTTTGCAAAATATTTCAAAGTCTCAGGGACCCCCTAAAGCCCATCATCTATCAACCTCAAGCTTAAAACAGCTATTTGTCTCCTACATACTGGAGGGAACTGTCCAAGGAGAAAAGAGAAGCGGTGCCAGCACTGCCGTACTTCACCGCTGCAAAGGCAGGAGAGCGGAGCTGCGTGGTATGACGGGACACCGGTTCACTGAGAATCAGGAACCGTGAGCTCCCGGACCGCAATGCCCCGAGAACGCAGCCGCGTCGCTGAGCCTCCGGAGACAGACAGCTGAAGGAGATACGGACGGACCACTGGCTAGACTGAAAGCTCGCGTCCATCCCAGCATCCTGGAGTCTCGAGACAGAGGACTGAGAGCAGACGGGGTATCTCAGAACTCTGGTCCGGGGCTCCCAGGGCGGCACCGCTGTTCCTGGTGCTGAAAAGCACGGCCGCCGCCCTGCGCTCCGGGTACTGCGCGCCCGCCGAGGGAGCTGTCCAGTGCTGAACCCGGATGCGGCCCGGCCCGCCGGCCTTAGACCCCAGCCTGCCGCACCCAGCGGAGCCCCGATCCATCGAGCTTCTGGGAGCTCTGACGCAGAACGCAGGGAGACCGGGCAGCAGCGAGCTACAAGCCGAGCATGGAACTGCAGGGATTTGGCTCCTACCAGGGGGAAGCGGGCCCTGACTTCAACGAGCACGTCCTGCACAAGGTAAGACTCCCCTCCAGTCCCCTGTCCCAACGCTGGGAGAGGGCGCCCTCCAGAAGAGTCCTCTCTGTTCCCCTGACTTGGTTTTGGTACTTAAGAAGAAACTAGACACTGTCTGGGAGCCCTTTCTGTTTAATCCTGTCTATTGCTCAAAACAGAGATGCGTGAGCACTGGGGGAGGGGCCACCGCCAGAGGTTCAGAGTGTCAGGAGCTTCGTTCATTCATTTAAGTCACCGGTGTCCCTTTCTCATTCACTCCCTCCTGCCTCTCATCCGTTTGAACTCATGCGCAAACCTCGGGGGAGGTTGTTTGTCTTCCCCCCACCCCCAAGCTCCAGCCCCGTTAGATGTGATAGTTGTGGTCAGAGACCTGAGTTCCTGGCCAAGCTGGCTAAAATTAGACACGGAAACAATGATCTGCAGCAGGAAAACAACTGTTGTTTTCAAAGCAGACTCCCTTGTGACTCAAAAAACTGCCCTGCAGCCTTGACTCGCCCTTAGCCTCCTGAGGGTGTTTGCTTCTTTCGAAGCTCTCAATCACCCCTAGCGTCCCTCATTCAAGTCCCTTATGCAACCCAACCCCCAGTAATGCAGGTCTCTGCTTGGAGTGATTGTCGGGGAAAGTGGCAGCCTCGCTCTAGGCAACACTTTTTAATCTGAAGTGCATTACTTTGAAAGCATCAGGACCTTGTATTTGCTATTAGAAGTGTCTATGGTTCCTCATCCCTTTCTCTGCCCTCTTTATTCAGCCTTTATAATTTCTACCTAGCTAATGTCAGTTTATTTGTTGGTCTCCTGAGAGACTGTGCATTGTCCTATACTTGGAGGGTTTTAAATCAAAACACCCTTCTGAAAATTCCATGAATCCAGGCTTTGAAATAATACGGTGGGCCCTCTTCCCTTATTACACAGCTTATATTTGAGGAAACTGAAGTCCAGAGAGGCAGAGTGACTTGTCCGAGAAAACAAGGCAGAAAATGGCAGAGCTGGTACTAAAGCCGGGAGCTATGACTCCATGTCTAATAGCATTTTTCTCTACACAAGTGTGGACCATAGAACAGCAGCATTAGCATCACCTGAGAGCTCGCTAGACGTGTGGAATCTCAGTCTCCGCCCCAATCTACTGCCTCTGAATCTAATTTAGCGAGATCCTTAGGAAATTAAATGCGCACATAGAAGCTTCAGGTGCACGTCCCTGTGTCCTGTTGGCAATTTCTGACACAAATAAAGGAAAATTGGCTATTGGAGGAAGCAGGTGTGTAGATTTGAATAGTCCATGGGGCTATTCCCGCCACGTCTCTGAACCCACAGGGTATAGAAGAGGAGAAAATTTATGACAGTTGCCCCAGCCTGAAAGTTTTAAAACCATTGCAATTTGAAGTAAACTACCATCAAATGTGTGGTTTTTGAGGTTGTACATGGCTGAATGGAAGGTGTACACAAGCAAAGGGACATAATTAGGAATCAATTACAAAAGCACCCTGGTGACTACACATATGGGCCTCTCCAGGTTTAACCATTGTATGAAGATAAAAATATTCCTTTCGAAAGACTTAAGATTCGGAGGTCGAAATTTTCAAATTATCGATCAAGTGTGGTCTTCCCCACCACAATCACTCACACGTGAAATGTAGGCTGTACCCCATGAGAAGGTTCACTTCCTTTGGGTTTATTGATCAACAAATTGGGGAAGAGCCCGTTCCTACAAGTTCCGCTGTATTCAAAGATAAGTATCTACTTACTGCTAATAAATGCTGGGTGTTTTCATCTTGGCTGCGAGCACCGCAAGAGCAGGCGCTGGCTTTAAGCCTTTCGGGGCACCCAACAGAGTGATGTTTGTGTGTAGAAATTTTCCCTTTCCATTATAATGCTGACTGCCTCCTCCTAACATGATTTTATTATCATGCATGACTTCTTATTTTGATCCACTTAAAAATCTACTTGTAAAGGGGCAGGGTGTTGACATATTTGTCTTATTTTTAAGTTTTCTATACAGCAGAGTCCAAGGAATTCCTGTTGATTCATTAGAACACATTGACTATGTGATGTAGGCCCCCCTCCAACATTAGTTACTGGGAAGAGGATGTTTAAATAAACTTTTTATTGAAGTGTAACAAATACAAGACAAGCTCAAATCGTACGTATACGCCCTGATGGATTGTCACCAAGTGAGCGGCTCTGTGCAACCACTACCAGAATAAATAGAAGCTTTCCAACTTCCCAGAACCCCCACTCCCCCTGTGTAGCCCCTTCCACATACTCTCCCCTTTCTCCTCCCGAGAGGTCACCATTATGGGGGAGGAAGTACCATTAATGTTTGACAGAGCAGCCAGCGCCCCTTGTCTGGCAGTCCTGGAAGCTGCCAGAGGAGAGACGTCACTGCATGGTGGAAAGAAACCGCAGGCTTGGAATCAGACAGACCGTGAGGTGACGTAGAACCACACCTGTGAGCCTTACTTTAGTTATCTATAAATAGGAAGAACAACACCTGGCCTATCGTTTTTTGAGTGAAGGTGTTAGGTGGCGTAACATTGTTTGTTTGTTCCTCTGGCATAGTGCAAGCTCTCAGTAACGGGTGCTGGTTATTAGGGCACGCGTCTCGGGCTCCAGAGCAGCGTCACCGTGAGTCTCACCTACAATGATGAGCAAGAGTGGCAGCCAATCCATAAACAGAAACATATGCACACACACACACATTTTCACAGGCATGGCCCACAGGATTGAGCTCCCACACCCACCTATACAAAAACCATGACTTCTGTGGGAACGTCCTCACCCTAATTTCACAAGTTGAATATTTTCTTTTTCTGGGAAATATGGGAGGCGAGGTGTAGGATGCAGTGAAACCTCTCAAAAGTCACTCACATGAAAAACGTACGCCAAATGCCTTTATCCTTGGAGGGCACTGGCACGGTAGCTAGTCCCCAGAGTTGGGAGCTGATCCAAATGAGCCTGAGTGACCTTTGATTATTCCTGGAGCGTGGGCCGGCAGCTGGGAACTGCCCGGAAACACTGGGTTCATCCATCACATGAGTGGAGTTTTTTAAATAGAGTTGCTGTTTTGCTCGCAAAGCTGAGTATTTCGTACAACTCAATAATTTAAGACATGGGAACAAACTTTCTGCTCTTTCCCTCCGAGAGGCCCCCGTCCTCTCCTGCTACCAGTCCAGTCTTGAGAGCCATCAAGAGCAGTGACGTGAGTCAGAGGCTCAGGAACCACCCAGGGGTTGGGTTCCAGCTGTGCCAGGGCCTGACTGGGAGCTCTGGGAACAGGAAGCACAGAGAGGGGACAGTTTTTGCCCAGATGCTAGTGAATCAGGACTAAGGGACTTCGGTCCAAGAGCTCTAACTCACTCCTACCACCCACGTGCCAATCTTGTTCCAAGAGAGGTGAGCAGTCACTGAGCCCAGAGCCATCACCTCATCAGCATCTCAGAAAGCCTGGCACCCAGGGGGCTCAGAGATGCAGACTGCCCGTCCACTCGCCCGGAGCTTGGCCCTTGTTGGAAAAAATGGTTATTAAGGAGATTGGGACCAAGGTCTCTGTCCTGCAAGGGAGGTCCATTCCTCTGATTCTGCTCTAACACGGCTTCTCGGTGAGCGGGGAAGGCAAGCAGGTCACCTCCACCCCTCTCCCTCCTCTCTTGTGCTGCTCCTTCACTCCCCTCTTTCACTGCACACCCTGTGATTTCTGCATCTCTCACAAGTCCGAGCGCCTCCGCGAGTCCCTCAGCAAACATGGATCGAGCATTTCCAATGTGTAAGAAACTATACACCAGTGCCGATCTATACAGCTGGGCACTGCAGAGAACACACACACACACACACACACAAAGGCTCCTACCTTCAGTAATCTCGTAGCCTGTGAGACCCACGCACAAATGGCTGTAATACCGCGCAGTCTCAGAAGTGCCCTAAGGAAGGCACCGGAGGATACAATGAAATAACCTAGGAAGAAGTGGTTGATCCAACCTCCACTCGAGGCCAGACCCTTCGGCTCTCAAGGCCTCTGATTAAGAGTTAACACAGTGTCCAGGAGAGCCACGCACGCCAGCCAGCCTCCCCCACCCATGCACGGGGCCGCCACCCACACTGTTGAAGGCTCTGGATTCAACAGTATTTTCTTCCCGACCAGAAAACTCTACAGGAAAAAACAAATCAACCAGAAAGGGCTATCCCCCCTATTCTGTCTCCTTCGGCCATGCTTTATTATTTGGGGACCTTTTTTGTTTTCAATTACATGATGTTAGTGAAACACACATTTGTGGTCAAAACATCTGAATCCACAGGAAAAACCAAACCCTGCAGGTAAAGAGATTTTGCTTCCAAAGTGAGTCTGTCATACCTTGATAAAGTGGTTTGGTTTTTGGTTTTTTTTTTAAGAAAAATTACATTTAACCAAAATGAGAGCAGGTAGCTCTACTTCTTGCCAGATTTCCACCCTCGGCTCAGGAACGCATAAGAAAGCGCACAGGAGTGAGCCGCCCCATTCCCCGTAGACCGTAATGACGGTGACTCATACTGACCTCTCAAAGTCGTTTTCCAAACTCTTCAGGCTTCCCTCCCCAAGCACTCCCCTCTCTCATTTAGAGTCCCTGGGACCTCTCGTGAGAGACCACCTGAAACTCACTCCTGTTGATGTGCCCAGGTTTCCTCTTGGAAGCTGTTCTGGGGAAAAGCTCTCAGGGCCTTCGTGATGAGGGCAGGCAACCCCGCTTTGCTGGAAGTAAACAGCCAGGGGTGGGCACCAGACTGGGGAATTGTCGAATGGACATTTGAAGTGGCTCTAAATTTATCCCAGCCTGTTCCTTGTTTCCCCCGGCTCCTTCTCAGGCAAGAGAAGCTGTCCCTGGAGACTGCAGGTGACGGTGGAGATTAGCTCCCCTGCTCACTTGCAGGGCACTCCAGCGGCCCTGGCCCACCCTCCCAGGGAAAATAATGGAATTGTGAGCGGAGCTCACGGATCCCCCTGGCGAGCGATGCCTATTTCCCTGACCTTGATGCCAAAGTCTGCTCCCTGCCTCTTACTTGCACAGCTGCTCACTAGGGACAGCTTCTACCTATCAACATGGGGATGTTATTTAATAATTTCTGCTTCTGCAGATGCCACTGGTGTGCTTTTAGGTGTCTTGAACCAGGCGTGTTTAAGCTCATATCTCCTCTTGCTTTCTATCCCTCTGCCCCTGGCTGTCAGGCACACACACTCCTCAGCTTACAAGGTATAGGCGGGGCCAGTGATCTTGCTCTCTGTCCCTTCTTATCTTTTGTTATGGCCCCTTAAAGTCGAGACCAACCTTCCCCTTCCTCCTCCCCCACCCCTGCCATTTGGATTTCGTGTCCACTCCAGCAAATCTGCTCACTAAAGAGCAGACCTTTGTTGTCAGATCTGTAGCCCCAGGGGACAGTCAGGAACTGGTAGCACCTGCTTCTCTCGGCCCCTCCCAACCCCGGGAGGAGAGCCTTTAATCCAGGGAGGGGAGGGAACGAAGCAGCTGGTGCAGACTCAGCCCAGATAAGGCAGAGCCCCCTCTGGTCCCGGAACCTCCCCCCAGGGCAGGAGTCAATCCAAAACCTTCTTCTTTTTTTTTAAATTTAAATAAAGTTGAGACACAATATCATGTGCGTTGCAGGTGTACAATACACTTTTTAGGGTACTGTGCTAAGCGAAATCAGCCAGAGAAAGACCAGCCCTGGCTCCTCCCCCTCCTCCGGGCCCTCTCCTCAGATTCCTGTGGAGTACAAACAGAGAGAATTGAAATCATCTCCACACTCTAAGGGGGATCCAGTGAGGCTAATAAGTGCTAAAAATCAATGATAAAAATAAACACATGGCTCCTTCGTGGAGGATTTTGCAGTTTACGAAAACTTTCATATATGCTGTGGCCGTTTATACTTACCGTGCTTTTGCCAGTAGATGTTCTTATTAATTCCACATTGCAAAATGGGAAACAAGACCAGGTGGAGAAGAAGGAAAAAGCAAAGTTACTTCTTCAAGGCCGCAGCATGTGGGTACCGTGGGAATTCAAACAATAAGGGCTCTTACAGGGCACTTCCGTGCCAGGCGCTATTCGAAGCACTTTCCATCACTCAATCCTACAGCAACCCTGTTTTAGTCTCATTTTTCAGATGAGAAAACTCAGGCACAGAGTTTGCCTAAGGCCCCCCAGCTAATGAGAGCCGGGGCCCAGGTTTAAATCCCAGGAAGCTGGAGATGCAAGACAGAGTCGGGGGGACAAAGGCCTTCGCCGAGGGGGTCACAGAATGTCGTTCCTGTAGTCCAGGGTGTGGCCCCAGCTCCATGGGACCAGAGACCTGGATCTGCTCACTCACTCAGGAGTGGACCCTCCCCAGGCAGGCTCGTGTTAATCACACTCACGAGACCAGTGCAGTGCCCTGGATGCCAAGTCACATTATGATCCAAGGATTGTTCGCTAAGCACGAAGTCCAGAAGAAGAAGGGAGAGGGAGACTTGGAGGGTCCCCGTGTTTGATGACATCGGGCTGATGGGGTTGGCTGGCTGCAGGGCGAGGACAGCTTCAGTGTACAGCTCCTGTGGCCCCTCCCACCACTGGCCGGCCACCCTGACCTCTACCCCTCCCCCACCCTCCGTTGTGTTTAACTGTGACCTTTCTATTCTCTCTGCACCTCCGTCTCCTGCGCTCCTTTAGGATTTCCCACTTGCCTTTGAGCTTGAGAATGTTCTGGACTTGACCCGGTTACAGGGAGGGACGCTTCCTAGTCTGGAGCCTCTCTCAGTCACACCCAGGGTTGTCATCTCACATCTCTGCCTCTGTCTAGCTCAGTGCCTGCCCCTGTCAGATCCCTAGGGATTTGGGTTTCAGGGGAGGGGACTGTGAGAGAGGAAAGAGGTGATCAGGGCCATGTCTCACCACTGCCCCATCCCACATGTCCCCCTGGAGTCCGGCATTTCTGGTAGAGAATTGATTCAGCAAACTGCTGCTGGATGCCAGAGGTCTGAGCACCCAGGAGCAGGGCCCGTTCTCCACTCCCAGGAAGCTGCGTCCAGCAGGCTGTGGGGTCCATGGGTGGCACAGAAAGATGACTCAGGCCACACTGACTTCAGTCCTACGTGACACATGGACTTGGGTGCCCATGTGGACTTCTTAAAGGTCAGGGACCTCTCATCTCACGGGGTGGGAAGCGGGCCCTCGGGGACCTGGTGGACCGCTGGCCGCTCTCTCCGGCTGCCAAGCTCTGGGGCCTGACTCAGGGACTGGTCAGAAGGGCTGCAAACTCCACAGATGCAGGAGGGGCCCCACCTCTGAAGGCCAGAATGTCTCTGACCTTCAATGACCCCAACACAGGGATCTCCTCAAGTCCATGTTCAAGAAGGGAAGGGATTCCCAGTGCACTTTCAAGAAGTGCCCAGAGCAAAGATGTGTGGCCCAAGCCTGGCAGTCAGGTACAGCAAGACAAAGCCTCTCCAAAGATCTGAGCCGAGATACACCCAGCCGAACTCAAAAATGCCAGGGCCCTGGCCTCTCGGGGTAACGGTTGGCACACGAAAAGAGGCCTAGGAGAGATGGAGGCGATGGGCCAGCCTCAGTGTCCTGCGGTACCCTTGGCGCCCTGCGCCCGGAGAGCCGGGTCTCCTCCAGACCCAGTAGTGTAGCCCCATAAGCACGTGACAAGGTTGCCAAGAGAAATCGCTGACCCCTACCTGTCTGTTCCGTCACCTGCCCTGTTTGCCCCGGCCTGTCTACCACTTGTCCTATCCACTCCCTGTCTTGTCCACCCGCTGCTCTGTTTGACCTCTGTGCTGCCCACCCCCTGCCCTGGCTGCCAGCTGCTCTGTCCACTGCTGGCCCTGCTCACTGATTTTCTTAGAGGAGGAGGCAGCTCATGAGCCAAAAAAAGAGAGAGAGAGAGAGAGAGAGAACTGGGCTTGGAGGTGTCAGAAACACTGGGCTTTGGTGCTGGTTCTGCCATCAGCCAATGGTACCTCCTTGGTCATTCCGTTCAAACAGCCCTTAGAGTGTGTGGAGCGCATGTGCGTGAGTGGTCTCATCAATTCCCGCGGCGCTGGGTGTAAGCAGCACAGGCGTAGTCACAGCAGGTAAAAGGGAACCCTGGCGGACAGGGCTTTCCATGACAAAACCAACTTAAACCATCAGAAGCAAAAAAGAGACTTCATTGACTCTTGTAAGTGAGAAGCCCGGGGATGCTGCCCAGTTAGGTCCAGGGACTCAAGCAATGGCATGTCTTACTCTGTCCCCCGACACGCTCCCCTCTGGCTCAGTTTTATTTGCAGGGAGGCTGCTCCTTGTGGGCTCACACCATTGCCAGTAGCTCCAGGGTCACATCCCCAAACTCCTGCTTTCAGCCAAAGTCCTAGAGCCAATGCTCATTGGAATGAACCGGGTCCCATGTCCAGCCCGAAGGCAGAGAGTGGAAGGGCTTGGTTTTGGGGGGGAAGGGGGATGTTGTTAGCTGTAGGTGTTCATGCAGCCATAGCAGCTGCCACCAGGGTAATGGCAGGGGACACTGGGTCCCAATATTTTTGGGGTCTTTTTTAAAGATTTTATTTATTTATTTATTTATTTATTTATTTATTTATTTGAGAGAGGGGAAGGAAGGGAGAAAGAGAGGGACAGAAACATCGATCATTTGCCTCTCGCACGTCCCCAACTAGAGACCTGGCTCTCAACCCAGGCATGTGCCCTGACTGGGAATCAAACCAGCGATGCTGCATTTTGTAGGCTGATGCTCAACCCACTGAACCACACCAGCCAGAACATGGGTCCCAATATTTTGAAGTCTTCCCTGAGAAGTGACTAAAAAAGAAGAGTGACAGAAGGGGAAGGGATTAGCCAAAGAACATATATGTATAAGCCGCAGACACAGACAACAGTGTGGTGATGGCCAGAGGAAGGGGGGGCCGGGACTGGGAGGAGGGGCGCAAAGCCGGGGAAATGAGGACATCGGCAATAGTGTCAACAATAAAAATAAAGGGAAAAAAAGAAACGGAACCTGTCATCTCACACCTAAACTGGGCCAGTTGTGTCTCACACTTGGTGTTATTTAAGACTGAATAACCAGACATAGGTTATTAATAACTGGACTTAAGCAAAGAACTGATGTCGCCCCATAAAATGATTGGCTTCCTGGGGCCCTGGGGCCAGACCTCACCCTGTGGGGGAGAGTAGACTTCCCTGTGGAGGAACAGATGACCCAACTCTTAATCACCCAGGAAGAAGGTCGCCGTGGGGACAGCGAATGAGGCCACAGGAGGTGAGGCCCAGGCTAGAACTAGGGGAAGGTCTTCCTCCTTGTTTTGGGACCAGGGTGAGTTGGTGAAGATGCCGGGATTTTTCCAGTGGACATAAGGCAAAAGCAACCATGGCCACACGAAGGCAGATGAGAAGTGAGGGGCATGCCTGCCCAACAAGGCTGACTTCATGGGGGCGCACACTGGGCGGTCCGTCACACAGGGCCCCACAATTAGAAGGGCCTCATGATTGGTTTAATACTTCCCTTTCACCGTCTTAATAATTTTTATACAAAGACCTCATGAAATTCTAGCAGAGCCCTGGTGACAGTCTCAGCCCAGGACGAACACCAGAGCAGAGTCCGTGCTATGGGGGCCATTGATTCACCGTGCAGATTCAAGACTTTGCCTCCAGAGCTGCTCAGACACCCCTGGAAAGCAGGCTTGACGCAGTGAGCCCCTGTTAATTGGGTGTTAGGGGCAGAGAAGCCAAGCCACACTGTCCACCAAAAACCCAGTGGCAGGATAACGGCTGCAGGGCAGCCAGCCAGAGTAACTGACCCCAGGTCTGCTCTGAGGCACAGCCACCTCCACTTTCCCTCCACCTCCCCTCACATCTGTTCTGTGTCTCGTGTTTTAAGATAAAATACTTTCTCTCCCGGTTCTCCTTTCATTTGCCAGGAGCCAGACAGCAAGTTGCCTCGGGGCGAGGGCACTGGGTTTCCGGGTTTGGTCCTTCTGCTTTCGTGGCCTGTTATTCCTCTTGCACAGGCTGTGTGAACTTTGACATGAGCACCTCGTTCGAACTTTGCAGCTCCTCCCACTGCTTTCCGAGTGACAAGCCAGTCACCAGATCCTTAAATAACGTGAAGGCACAATTGAAAGTTGGCTGTGGTTTGGAGACAGGGGGCTGGGGGAGAAAGATGTTGAAATAAAAAGAGCTGCGTAGAGGTGTCAGTCTAGTGCAGAGCCCTGCACAATGCAGACGAGCTCATCTGATGACTTTGCTGATTGACAGAGAGAATGGTGGGCTGAGGGCGGCCACAGACCCCTAGAGCTACCTTATGCAGCGTATTCTTCCTTGGAAGAAGAGAAAGGCAAATGATCGGTGGTGTTTGCTGTGTTCCATTTCTTCAGCAGGGTGGCTGCCCGTGGGGGTTTGTTTCGCTATCCTACATAACACATTATATAAACGTACAGTATGCATCGAATAGTTTGTAACTTCAAATGAAAATGAATGAGCTAATACGTGATAGGACTGGGGACATCTGGGTTTGCGGCACAAAAGGTAGGAAGTTGATGGGGAGGGCTGGAGGAGGCTTCAGAAGCCCCCAGGATGGGATTTTCTTTCTGGGACCCACAGCGAGTGTGGGAGAGGACCCTCCACTGCTAAGAGATTTTCTGCCACACGGGGGCTCAGAATGTCTCCTATTTCTGACAGGCAGGACCAGAGTCTCACCCTTTCCTCCACTCTAGACCCGCCCTCCCAGCCTCCTTCCCCAAAACCAGTGAGCCAGTCACCCTTCCTTGACACAAGAACATCACAGCCTCAGGACAGGGCCATGTGAGTCTGAGATCACTCTGGGGAAGGGCTGGCACTGGGCGGGGGCGTCTGTGTGCCCCTGGTCCCCACGGGTGTTGGGCCACAGGGCCCTCGTGACTGACGACCTCAGTCAGCATCCAGACACGTATGATTACTAGCGGCCTCTGGGGGAGGCTGGCCTCTGAACCAGCTGGGCTGGGTGGAGGGAGTCTCTGTCCAGAGAACAGCATCAGCAGGATCCGTGGCTGCCGATCCTTCGTCCACACGTGAGCGCCAGCCCTTGGCGGACTCTCAGTCAACGTGTAGGACAGGAGGCACACACGACATAAATGCATTTTGGCATAAAAGGACCAACTGTCCTTTCTGGGGAAATGCTGACTGCTGTTCTGACTTGGGGCGCTCAGATGTCCTTTCCTTTATGAAAGTGTGGTCCTAACAGGTGGTTTAGTAGGAACTTTCTTAATCAATCCCTCTCTTAACCAACTCACTAGATCAATCAACCCTTTGGTCTCTTGGTGAAATGTATTGACTCCAGCCCTGTGGCAACGGGTCGGCCCTCTCACTTCCGCTCTCACCTGTTCAGGTGCATGTTCAACAAGAGTCCGCTGTGTTCGGGCCCAAACTTGCTTAGGCCTGCCGTACCCATTAATTACAATTATGTGATTTAATTAACGCTTCCATAAACCAATCAATGGCAGTATAAACAGGAAGGGCGTTGACCAATGAAAAAGAATGTACACAGAAAGAGAACTGTTATTGCTACAGAACCTAAATTGAATGCTTTGGAAAGGCTTGATCAAAGCATGTCGTGTTTGTAAATGCTGTCAAGTTAGGAATGAGCGAGACAGCTGAGAACTAGTCAGAGTAAAAATGACAAAGGGTTTTGCAACCAGATTGCTTCATACGCGGCCAGAGCATCTTGCTCCATGTCAGAGAAACTGGAACTGGAGCTCCAGGCCCACACGACGCATGTGCCGTTTCCGCAGAACCCTCAACGGCCCCTTCTTCCCACGGCCCGGAGGCCAAGCAACAGCTTCGGTCTACACCACAGGACTAGCAAATGGCTGCGCAGTTAGATATTTTGAGTCCAAGAAAGCATCTAGAGAAAGATTCTCTCTCCTATGATTCCCTGATTTAACCAACTCTTTCAATGAACTGACCGAGTCCATTTACATTGGATAAGAACACACTTATTTGGTAAAATAAAAGGCCAACCACTATTTCAGTACCTCCTGATCTGAAACATTATTGGTACGTGAAATCAACTGGTTCCGGCAGGCTGGCCCTTCCAAGGCTAAGCGGCTGCTCTGTTTTTAAGGTGTCAAGAGAAGGTAGCCATTGGGCTCACCTGAATCCAACATTTATCTTCACGGTGTATTTTGAAGGTCGCCAGCCCAGTACATTTGTCTCTGCCAACTGCCTCTCAGCAAGGCTCAGTCTTCTGGAAGCCGTAATATATACATAGTTCTCAAAAGGAGACCATCCAAACCCTACCATGTTTATAAAGTAGAATCTTTAAATATTAATAATTCAAAACCCAGAGGAGGGAAAGTCCAGCAACTTTAGACAGCCTGGAAATAATGAGACACTCTATCAGAGCAGAGTGGTTAAATATCTTGGCACTGGCCTCGATAGAAATGGGCTTTCCTGGAAACCATACAGCAAAATGGGAAATGCCACCGTCGCTCGGGCCACAGGAACCATAGCCAAACTCTCCCGTGCCATTTCAGCACCAAAACCTGCCTTTGCAAAGTATTTAGGGGACAGCCAGATATGGCTGGGACAACAGCAAGGTACCGATTGATGAACATTATGAAACAACTTCCTTTCAAACCTCTTGCATATGTTGGCTTCCCTTCTCCCCGCCGACCACTTCCCCAGCACCCTCTAAACTGCAGTACAGGCTTGAACAAAGTGGGTTGGCTTCGAGGGAGGTTCCTGTAGCGGTGACTCAACACTTGAAGCACCTGGGTGCGCCCTGACCGGTGTGGCTCAGTCAGCTGGGCATCGTCCCACACGGCAAAAGTTCGCCAGTTCGATTCCTGGTCGGGGCACATGCCTGGATTGCAGATTCAGACTCCCCATCAGGGCGAGTATGAGAGCAACTGATCGATATTTCTCTCCCTCTCTTTCTCCCACCCTTCCCCTCTCTCAGAAAATAAATAAATAAAATCTTTTAAAAAGAAAGAAAGAAACTGGATGCTTCCCAGGAGGACCACTGGTCAGAAATCTGCTCTGTCCAGCTACAGAATGGGTTGGGCAGGTGTCTCAAATGTCACGGGCTAGTCAGCTCCATCTCTGAGGACATGGAAGGGTCCCTTTTCAGACAGCCGCCAGTCCAGAGGGCTGGAATTCTGGATAATCCATTCTATCCAGGGATATATCTGGTAGACATCTTTTGTAAAGCTTGACGAAAGAAACTAAAAGTGATCAGAGTGGATCTGTCTTTCGAAGCTGATTTCTTTTTCCTCGGCTCAGCCGGGCTGCCAGAAACTTCCATTTCCAACCCATGTCCACTGTCCAGAAAAAGGCAGAAGCAACCCAACTTCTCCCGCCAAACCAAACAGAGCTAAATTCCGTTCTTCCCCGAGGTTCTCGGTTCGTGCCAGGAGACCGTAGCGGTCGTCTTCGCTGGGATCTGATTCGCCAGGATCCAGAGCAGATGAACTCCTTGCTATCCAGAGTAACCACATACTTACGGATTCTGTTTGGTGCTGGCTGCTTAAAAACTCAGCAGTAAAGCCGCTTTACACACAGTGGCGAAAGTGGCACAATGATACCCTGGCCCAAGGCTTTCTGTTTGAACTCTTATTTTTATATTTGGACTCCAATTTTGCTCTGCTTTGAGCCTTTCCATGGAAAGGTCTCCTCCCTGTAGGCACTTCTTGTTCTGTAAATCTTCAAACAGCCTGGGTCGGACAGCCTCACTCTGACCCAGGCAGTGTAAATGACCAGCCCAAGAATATTTAAGCTTGTGTGGGCTCTGCAAATTCCCAGGACAGAAAAGCTCTTGAGGCCCTGGGGAATTATTCAGGGAAGGGGAGCAGAACAATGCTGGGATGGCTGTCTACCACCCCAGACCCCTTGGGGTCCAGAGCGTGAGAAGCCAGGCCGGCCCCAGGACTCACTGAGAATGGCCCGCTAAACACTCTACCTGCTGGGCCCCTTGCCTGGAGCCCACACTAGCTCAGCTCATATATCATCTCTTCCCAAGCCATGACCCCTTTCCTTGACATGTCATCCCAGGCGCCAGCCCCCAAAAGGGACCTAGTGAGGTAACAGACCTTTGTCCCCCAGTCGGAAGGGACCATGGCTCCTCCCCTCCCTCCCCTGTCACAGGAGGTGAGAAAGAAGTCTCTCCACTTTATGCTTCAGGAAGCCAATCCCAGAATTCCTGAGGTTGCCTGGGTGGCCCAGGACTCCCTCCCTGGAATGATGGACACAGGGTCCCTGCCCCTGAGCATGTGTCCTGAATTCCAAGTCCCAACAACCTGCGTTATTTATTCACTGAATAAATATGTAAACATTGGAGAACTCACCGTGTACCAGACATTAAACTAGGCACAGGGGACACAGCAGTGAATGAGACCAAGTCCCCGCCGGCTGGCTGGCCGTAGCCGAGGGGAGAGCGGGACTCAAACCCACCTCCCAGTAAACAGTTCACATGGCAGTGAATGCTGTGAGGGAGGCAAAACTGGGCAACGTGACAGAGGAAAGTCGGAGGCGTGCTGGGGGCTGCACCTGCCAGGGTGCGCAGGGAGGGCCGCTCGTTTGAGCAGGGATGTGATGGCAAAAAAAGTAGCTAACTACTCAGACAGCTGCAAGAATGGGATTCTGGAAAGGAGGACCTACACACGCCGGTGCCCGGAGAAGGGAACAAGCCTTATCTTGTTAGAAGGACAGTGGCCAGAGATAAGCTCACAGGGGCAGGCAGGGACCCAGGGGTCCCGGTGGCTTCGTGGCTGTGGAAGAAGCCACCAGAGGGCGATCAGCAGGGAGTGAGCAGGCCTGCGCTTTGCAAAGATCTCTCTGACTGCTGGGAGGAGAGTGGACTCCGGGGCACAGAACGCAAGAGGGACGGCAGGCAGGGGCCTGGGTGGTAGCTTTGGCTAGGCTGGTAACCATGGAGACAGGATTTAGGGCATCATCTGGAGGAAGGGCTGCCAGGACTGTAGAAGAAGGACGGTGAGTCTGGAGCTTGTAAATATTTACTTACTATCCTTGTGTGAGTAGCTGGGCGAGTGTACACACACATGACCCTCCTCCAACCCAGGGTGCAGGGTGGTGGCCCCGACTCCAGCTCCTCCGTTTGTGAGTGGGAAAGCTCGGCAAGTCGCTGAGCCCCTCAGGTGTGAAACAGGGCAGTGACAAGGTGCCCAGTAGGGCGGCCATGAGGATTACATCAGTCACTGTAGGCAGAGCACCAGCCACAACTGTGTGTTTGTCTCCTATTGCGGCTGTCAATCACCATAGATGCGGTACCCAATGAAAGCAATGTTAATGTATTCACCTATGATTCTAGAGACCAGAGGTATGCCGGCCACTACACTGGGCTCACTCATGTCAAGGCTGATTCCTTCCGAAGGGCCCGTTCCTTGACTTTTCCAGCTTCTGAGGCTGCACATTCCTTGGCTCTGGGCCGTATCACTCCAACCTCTGCTTCCATCATCACACTGCCTTCTGGCCTCCCTCTTGTAAGAACCCTTGTGATTGTATCAAGGGCCCCCTGGGAGAATCCAGAATAATGTCCCCATCTCGAAATCCTTGTTTTCATTACATCTGCACAGCCCCTTTGGCTGTATGAACTACACTCCCAGGTCCTGGAGATGAGCAGGGGCCTCCTTCAGCCCACCACACACGGAGGCAATGAACAAAGTTCATCGCTGTTATTGTCCTCCTCATCGTTATTGCTCCCTCAGCAGCTCCAGAGCAGATCCCTAGCCTCTTCCCAAGCTGCGTGGGAGAAAAGGGGATGTGGAGAGACCCCTTTCCATCTCCCAGGAGCCCCCTGAGACCAGGCCTGGAGCCCAGTTCAGAGCTGGGGGCAACGAGAGGGCTGGGAACAGGAAGCAGACAGGGCAGACATGTGGGGTCAGACAGGGGTCCTTAGCACAGGCTAGGGCTTCACGACGGTGCTGTATTCCGTGAGCTCCTCATGGCCCCTGCCGGGAAGGTGGGTGACGATGTCACCTGTGTTGGCGTAGGTTGTGTCCTGATCCAAGGCGTCCAAAGACAGAGCTGCATAGGAAATGTCCTCCTTTGGAAAGGAAGCCTGGGATAAAGATGCACATGGGTCAGCGAGGTTGGCAGGAGGAGTGCCCGACACGATGTTGACCAGGTTCTGAGGCCCCAATGTTGAGACCTAATTTAGAGACACTTCCAAAGGCCAAGAGCCTGGGGGAGCCCAGCAGGCAAGTCTTTGAATTGAATGGCTGTGATTTTGCCCAGCACCCACCCTCCTCGGTACCCACACGGGCAGGGAGAGAGCCCACCCTCAAAGAGGAGACAATGGCGGGTCTGTCTCCAAGGCCCACAGCAACCCCACCAAGGACACACCATGGTGACGTATTCTACTTCCGCCTGGTCTTCCTGGGCAAAGGAGGAGCGCTTTGCAGAGGCCCTCTTTCTGGTGGGGCTGGAGGTGCTTCCGGAATGCTGCAGGGTCAGGTTGGCGTAGCAGACATCATTCTCCAGGGGCTGGAGCACCTGGGAGAGGAAGCCCACATCCCTCTGGCGCAGAAGCACACGAGCCTCTCTGCTGCCCTGAACCCCCAGCTTCCCCAGAAACCCCACTTCTCAGTCTCCCACACCTGTCCCCTCCCTCCTCTCCTCCAGCCTAGCTATTTCCACACCCCGTCCATCCTCCCAGGCCCTGCAGCAGATGGCCTGCTGGGGCCCCTGGGGGATGGAAAATGAGAAGAGAGAGGAAAGGGGTCATCTGGTGTCATTGGTCTGACTTCAGAGACACTCTTACCTGCTCTGGGGGAATCCCAGCAGCTAAAAGACAAAGACAATCAGAATTAGAAAGCTCATCCTAAGGCTCACCAGCCCCTAGGCCTGGGGGAGAGAAACACAGAAGAAAAGAGGTGAATGGAGCTCCAGGCTCCGGGAGGGGACCTGGTTCTCATTCGGAGTCTTCCGACAACACAGCCTGGGGCACTCCACCTCTCTGAGCCTCCATTTCTCTACTTGAAGAATAAGGGGACTTCAGCCTGTCTGTTCCCCACATCAGAGAACTGTGACACCACCTGACTGGTGGCCCCATCAGCCATCAGCTTCCCTGGGATTGAGTTTCCTTTGCTGCCATCCCAGGCTCAGCCCGAAACTTCCGCCATGTCTCTGCCTGAGTGGTCATCCACACCTCCCTTCCCCAGCCGTCAGCGGTCTGCTCCCTCCTGCCCGGCTTCATTTATGTCTGTCTGCTTGCCTTTGCCCCAGTGGATTCTGGTTAGTCTTCTGGTGGGCAGTGGGCTGCTGAGCCTGCCCTGCCTGGCACACCCGGCACCTGGCCATGCCTGGCACATGAGTGCCCCGTCAGGAAAAGTGGTCTGTGGATACAGACGACTGTGCCAGGCTGCCCTCCGAATGGAGCGCTCAAGCTGGGTCAGCGCCAGAGAGACCGGCTTCCAACCGCATGTCCGCTGGCTCCCGTCTCTTCCCGCTCTTTGGCCCTCCCCCCACCCCTAGCTTGGGGGACAACCGGGAAACCAGGGAGTTTCCCCCCTCCGATTTTTACTGTCGAACGTCTAGGTGCCAAGGAGCAGAAAGACCTGCAGTGTGAGCCATGGACTATGCCTTCGGGAGACACCGCAATGAAGGAGAGTCAGGCTCCCTCCTCCCAGACTACAGGACCCCCAAGCTGGGGGGCGGGGGGTGCTGGAGAGGCTCCACAGTAGCGTTCTGAGAAGGGCACGGTGCCGTTATGTGAGAACGTGGAAGTGGACTGGGACAGGAGGAGGGTGGGTGGAGGCCAGGCCTCGTGCTGGCTGAGTGCTGGCTCTGAGTGCGGAGGCTCTTCCCTGAAGAGCAAGTTTGCCCACGACAGGTCCGCCTGAGCAGGGCTGGGGCAGAGGAGGGGCAAATGTAGGAACCACCACCAACCCTTTTATAAAACCCGGATGACTCTGTGTGTGATGTGTGTGTGCACATGTGTGTGATGGGTGGGCATGTACATATATGTGTGTGGCCTGTGTGCATGTGTGCACAGGCGAGTACATGTATGTCCCGTGGTTGGATATGCATGTGTGTTAACCGTGTGTGCGCGCACCTGGGTGCGTTTGCTGTGTGTGTGCACACGTGAGCAATCCATGTGTGCATGCGCGTGCATTTATTCCTGCATGTGTGTGCACGCCCACGTGTGTGTGTTTCTCCATACCCCCACGTCAGCTCAGTGCCTCCTTGGCAACCATAAGAATTCCACTGAAGTAACTGGGCACCCGAGATGGCCCAATTGTCCGTTGTCACTAAGGCCATTGTCACTTCTGCCAGGCAGAGCCAAGCCAGGACACAGAGAGGAAGGGGGCAGGTCAGAGAGCAGAGGAGAGCAAGGAGGGATGTGTAAGGCAGACGCTCATGCTGAGGTCTTCTGGGCCCAGCTTCCACTGGCCTTTGGGGCAACGCCCCTTCCAAGCCACACGGGTAATCCCTGGGACAGGTGGGTGACTCCTAAGTGACAACTCCGGCCATCGGCCCCACACGCTCCCACTCAGCCCAGCTGCCGCCCAGCCCCAGCCAGGTCCTCTCACCTTTCCTACGTCGCTTCACAATTCTCCACGCCAGCAGCGAGGCCACCAGCAGGAGAAGCAGCAGCAGAGCGGAGAGGAGGGGCAGGAGGACGTTGAGCTCCATGAGGATACCCCTGGAAACAGCAGGAGGCACCTATACACCTGGCCCACCTCCTGCCTTTGGGCTTAATCCCACCATCCTGGTGTTAGGGAGGCCCCCCACCTGGTGACCTGTGGTTTCCAGCCTGGGAGCCCCCATCCCTGGGCACCCTCTGACACAGCTTTGTGAGAAAAGGAGAGGAGGGTTTCCCACACAAGTTTCTGTCTGGACACCTAACAGATGCAGACAACAGACACTGAAAGGGTCTCCACTTGGCTGCTCCATGGCTGAATAATGTCCCCATCCTGTAGTTCATGTTCACTCAGACCTGTGAAGACGACCCATTGGAAAATGGGTCTTTTCATCTTTGATGATGTAATCAGGATGATGTCATACAGCATTAGGGTGGGCCTAATCCAGTGACTAGTGTCCTTCTAACAGGGGGATTGGGGCGCGTGGACACGCACAGGGAGGGGACCACGTGACGTACAGGCAGAGATTGGAGTGATGCAGCCACAGGCGGAGGAACACCGAGGAGAGCCAGCCACCGCCAGAAGCGGAGAGGCGCAGGGACAGATCTACCTTTGGGGCCCACCCTGATTTCAGATTCCTGAGCTCTGAGAGAACAAACTTCTGTTGTTTCAGCTGCCCAGTTTGTGCTGTTGCCCTATGGCAGCCACAGAAACCAAATCATCCGCCTGCGCTTCATCGTCAACACAGCAGCCAGGGGGATGGATGCCTTTAAACAAGAGTGCGAATGCCTCCCTCCTATGTTCGCATCCCCATGACAGCTCCGTTTTATTCCAAAAAAAACCCCACCCAAAAACGGCCAAGGCTGACAACGGCATCTGCCCCCCGCCCACACTCATTCCTTACTGTTCTCACCCTTGCGTGCTCTACTGGGGGGAGAGGGGATGACTGGGGTCCTTAGAAGAAGCAGAAGAGTTTAGGACACAGACTCCCACAAGGGGAAACCGTGAGAAGACACAGGGAGAAGACGGCCGTCGACAAGCCAAGGGCAGAGGCCTCGGGAGAAGCCAGCCCTGGGACACAGGGACGCAGACGTCTGGCTCCAGAATTGTCCACAGAGAACGTCAGCTGTTCACAAGTCCAGGTGGGGTGCTGTGCTGTGGCCCCCAAACTGACTGATGCAGGGAGAGTCTCTAATTCATCTCCATTCACTGAATTTTATACAGTATATTCATCTATCAATTAATTAACTCTGTTTGGTAGATTAATATCTCTCCATTGCAAGTGCCTAGAGGGCAGAGACTGATTATTTTGTTCTTCCTCTAATCCCCTCCGATGCTGATCAAAGACCCTAGCTGGTACTTACATCTGATTTTGATTCATGAAATTATAAAACTTCTTGCGTTTATGTATTAAAACCAGGTCAAGGGAAAGCAACTGTCAAAGCAGAGGGCAAAGGGAAGAGGGACAGAGGGTTCCCGGGGTGGAGAGACGGGGGAGGTCCCACAGGTGGGAAGGCTGGGCAGCAGGAGAGCACAGCAGATCCAGACACAGAGTCCAAGGGCCAAGGAGGGAGGGGAGGGGGGAGGAAAGGGGCTGCTCTGTGTCCAGAAAGCCCCTGTGCTGCAGGGCTGGGCAGGGCACTGGGAAGCAGGAGGGAGGCTCAGTGTTTCCCTCTGTGAAATGGGAATGTGCGTATCTGCCCTTCCTCCTCAGGAGGGGGTCACCTGGGGGTCAAAGCATGAACAGGACAATGGACAGGAAAGCCCTGTGAGAGCTGCCAGGTGCTCTGGAGACATGGGGGACAGTCACTGTCTCCACTGTTGCGATAGCAGTAACTAGGGAGACAGGACTTCCCAGGCCTCCCTGTGCTCCCAGAATTTGGACCCAGAGCCATCCTTGTAGCCCATGACCCCCCTGCCCCCACAGCCTGACACACCCTCTGCCCCGACCATCTGCTCATCCACATCCCACCCTGTCAGCACCACAGGGGACGCTCCACGTATATGTGACCAGACTCAGCACCATTCCAGGAACACAGGACTTCGCTCAGTGAAGTGGGATGGATGAATGAAGGAGAACAAACCTCCCAATGCCCTGAGCTCCAGGAGGCAGGCCCAGCTGGGGGGGGGGGGGGCGGTCACCATAGACCCTGTGCAGCCTGAGAGCAAGTGGTAGGGGCCCCTGCATCCTGGCTGGGACAGGGGCTACAAATAGTCCTCACACTGGAGAAGTTAGGGACAAGTGGGCCACAGGGAACAGCAGCATCTGAGCTGACTTACCTGCCACCAGGGTGGAGGCTGGTCACAGCCGGGGAGCTTGTAGGGACTTCTGTGGTGACTGGCACTGTGAACGTGGTGGTGGGGGTGGTTGCCGACACTGTAGTGGCTGCTTGGCACACAGAACAGATTACCTGCCACCTTGCCTGTCCCCCTCCCACAGCCCTGCACGTGGCTGTCAGCCTGGAGGTGTGGGGGCTGCCCTGGCTCAGGAGCCTGGAGCTGGGCCTTGGGAAGGGGCCTATAGCTGGGACCGCTCCTATCTCCTCAGCCTCTGGCAGACTCAGGGCCTCGGAAGGTGGTAGTGTGGGCACAGGTCCAAGAGGACGTGCTACATGGGACACAGCTTTGACCAAAGCCTCCCCGGTCTGATTTTTCCAGTGTGGACGGGCAGGAGGGGCTACCTGGTGGGACCAGGACCAGCCCCGAACAGAATCACCACATTCAGGATGAGCCTCTACATTGAACAAGTTACTAAGTTTCTACAATTAAAATTCCAACCCCTGACCCCTGATTGGAAACATGGTCAGGAATCCACGAGACAACGAACGGGCCGCACTCTGCAACTGTAACAAGACGCCCAGGTTCCAGGTGTCCTGGGGACTGCGTTGAGTGTGTCCCCCTGGCCACCACCATAAGTGCCCGGTGACCTGCAGCTGGCTGCCCCAGGGTCAGCAGAAGCAGAGCCCATCAGAGGAACTTGTTCCCACCACGGCGCTCCCAGGACCGCCTGCCCTGGGAAGGCCTTAGGAAGCGACCGTCCATAAGCCCAGGTGCACAAACAGCTCCTGGTGGGATTTCCGGCAGCCAGATGCTACTGTTTGACTTGGACACCTCTCCAGACCTCAGGGACTGGGCCACAGCACCCCAACTGTGGAAGCAGGGACAGGGTCAGCAGCTGAGAGTCCTGGCCCAAAACTCCACAAACCACAGGGACACCTGGACACCAGGGTGCCAGGACAGCACTGGCAGGAACTGAGATCTCTGGGTCCGACCAGGCTGAACCAGGGCCATCACCACGATCTCTCTGGACAACAGGCCAGGCACGGAGCTGTGCAGAGAAACTCAGTGTGCTCAGAAAGGCCTGGCCCCGTCCCAGAGGAGCCCCCAGAGCCCGAGAGCCACTAAGAGATGCCCTGCCCCTCCGAACCCACGTGAGCAGCGGGTCCCATGAGACCTCAGGACTCAACCACCCTCTGTGACAGTTCCCTCTGAGTGAGCACAGTCCCTGGACAGGGACCTCAGGGACCAGGACAGAGCAGGCCCTGAAGTCACACAGCCACACGTACACAGTCTCTTACCTGGGCCAACGGTCACCGTTACTGGAACGCTATGGTCAGTTCCAGTTCTCTCAATCCCACACCAGTAAATGTCTGTATCCTCCCGCCTGAGCTTCTCCATGGTCACAGTGAAGGTGCGGCTGGTCCGATTGTCACTGATGGACACACAGTCCCTCTTCACCTCCCACTCTGATCCAGTGGTTTTAACAAGGATCTTGCAGCTCCTGAATTCAGCTCCTCGACACCAGTACTTCACGTAGGTCTCCCACCCAGGGTCATAGCGACACTGCACAGTCAGCCAGCCCTGCTGAGGGCCTGTCACTTCTCCTGGACCCGTGATGACAGGTGGTGGATCTGATGAGCCTGGAAAACACAAGCCCATGTGCCTGTCACCTTCCCCCCACCACCACCCCGAGGGCAGGGCCACAGCCTCTTGCCCGGTGACAGCCCCAATAAGTCCACGTGCCTGGTGAGAGGTATAGAGTCCAGGGAGGAATCACCTTCCTCGAGACAGAGCCTTGTCCTTCAAATTTCCACATGGTCAGAGCCGCCTCCAAAATCACCCGAGAGCACAACCCCAGATCTCCACGACACCAACGCTGACACTGAGCAGTAACAGCTTCTGGCAAATCACCCCTCCCCTCCCTGTGGCCAAAAAATCCTTGTGTCTCCTCCATGTCCCTTGTCATCCCATCTGTGTCACACTGGTCTCCTGGGGAGGAAGCAGCAGAGGACCCATTTCTACAGGAGGGTGGGGCTGGCTGACCTGTGCCCGGGGCCTGGGAGGCCCGGCTGGGGCGCCCACCGCACCTGGCCCTGCAGAGGATGGTCCAGGTGCTTCTGATGGCTCCATTGGTTCCATCCTGAGCCTGCCCCCTGCGGGAGCGCCTCTGACAGGAACCAGAGTGGTAACACCAACTGTGGAACCCACGTCACACGATACCATTTTCTCCATTGAATCACTTGGACTTTTTTGTCAAAAAGTAAACATGTGATTCTTTACGGACTGTCCATTCTGGTCCACCGACCCTTTGTCCCCCCTGCCAGCCCACGCTGCCCTGGCTGCTGTCGCTTTACAGGAAGGCAGGTGTCATTGAACAAAGCTTTTCTCATCATATATGTTATGGTTCTTTTTAAAAACTTCTCTCATCTTTGAAAGAGTCAGGATTCAGAGACATGTTTCTTTACTGCAAGAGAAGCAACACTTCAAACACACTGAAACATGACAACGGTCACCAGGCCGCAGTGACAGACGCTGGGACGTAGTGAGGCCCTTGGCAATGAGGAGAGCAAGCAGCCCTCGCAAAGGCGTGGCCCCCGTTCCACATCAGCCCATTGTCCCCGTCCACAGTGGTCCGGTGTTTTCGGATCTTTCCCTTTTCCCAGAGGAGCCAGAAGCCTGGATTTTGTGTGGAACCTCTCGATTTGAGAACACTGGCTTAACGGGAGACAACAGCCTGCAAGGAGGACAAGGGCCACACAAACGCCCTCGGCCCGCGAGGCCCGGTGTCCGCGCCTGGCTCCACGGTCCGTCCAGCGCCAAGCTCTTGTCTTCACTTCCCTGGGGCTTTATCGGGGTCTGATTTTAGAAATGCGCTAGTTTCCAGATTTCCATCCCTTTTATGCTCTGAGACCAGAACATAAACCAAGCAAAGGAATTTTTGTACCTATAGAATCCTAAAAGCTTATCTACAAAACTGTCTGGCAAATTATTTGATTACTTAAAATTGTTTTCTCATGACTATTGTTCTTAAATCAGTTCTATTGTTTTGTTTTACTTTGTTTTCCCCAGGAAGTCTAGCACACAGCACTAGGGTTACAAAGTCTCCTTTTACAATTACAACGTCCGCAGCTACAATGACTACAGATTTGGCTTGTATGCTCTGTTCCCGTTACTGACAACGGATACCACGGGATTTTCTCCTTTGCTCTTTCTCCTCCCCCTCCTCCTCCTCCTCCTTTTCCCCTGCATTAAAAACCAGTTTTAGGATTTTGTTGGTAAATGTTTCTGTATTTATTTTCTCAATTATTAATTTCTCAAATATATAATATTACTTGTCTTACTTCCTTCAGATTGCCACTTGTTCTCTTTTTCCAATGTTCTCAGTTAAAGCTGTGATTAAATTAAGCATCTTGGGCTGGGGATACTACCCCAGTGTGATCACAGAGCTGGCAGGAGGGTCAGAGCCAGAGAGGCGACACCCAGGAACTCGGGAAAGTCAAGGAGCTGGATTCTCACGGAGGCTCCAGAGGGAACACAGCCCCGTGGACCCATTTTTGGGCCTCTCACCAACATGATGGAGCTGTGCTTTTCTAAGCCGCCAACTCTTGGGCAGCTCATTCCAGCAGCACCAGGAAACCCCCACAGATGGCCACGCCCTCTCCCTCCTTAGCCACAGTGTCAGCCCGTCTCCTCTGAGCATTGGGTTTGGGGCCTGACACCGGAATCATCTGGGCAACTCTCTGCTTGAACCCCTCTGTCCAGGTGCCCACTCGCCATCAACCCGGCAGAGCACCTCCTGGCACAGAGGGCAGCCCTGGGCTGCACAGAACAGCGCCCTCACCAGGCATGGTCACTCAATCACAGCCTAGACCTCAGGGCACCACTCTAGCTCAGGAGGAAGCTGAGCCCCAGGGGGCGATGATGGGGGGGGCATCTCTGCTCCCCTCGGCACCCCCAGGCTCTGGTCCGTCTCGGCCGCCACTTGCGGAGCAGCTCAAGTTGGACAAGGTAGCTCAGTTTTCCCTGGAAAAACGGAGTAATGAAAAATCTCCTCCTTTGAAGCCCAGTGGGAACTTTCTGGTTGATGTTGTTTTTCTTGTGCACTTTCAAAACAATGAACTCCTTGGAAGAGGGAAGCAGTGCCGGGGAAATGTGTCACTGTGATTGGCCATTCTGGGGGCGAGGCTGGTGAGAGGTGACGTGGAGGTTCAGGGAGAGACCAGGTTCCTAATTAGCACACAGCTATGCCCACTCGCTTCAGACACGCCCTCCCTTCTGCTTTGTCTCAGTCCACCCGAACCACGTGCGTGCACGCACACACGCACACACACGCACAGGGCACTGCTCATGTCCGCTCACCATCAGGACCTCAGAGGAAGAGCAGTCCCCATGCACGCTTCCTGCCAACGTGTCTGCTAATGTCTCGCCCAAAGTCGGCCTCCTCTCTGTCCCCACCAACAAGCCGCCCCCAGCTCTCTCTCCACCAGCCTGCGGTCCTGCACACGTCATTTTCCTCCCCTAAAGCCCTTTCCCCCGAAAAGACAGTCATGTCCTTCCAACCGGACCCACCAGGCTTTTCTGAAGCACGTAGCAAAGCCACGTGGCCCCTCTGCCCCGCAAACCTGCCAAGGCCAAGCTCATTTCCACACCACGGCCCTGTCCTGGCCACTTCCTGTACCTAGAAAGCTGTCCCCAATCGATCGTAAGTGCCAGCTCCTCCTCGCCTTCCAGGTCTCAGCTCAGATGTCTCCTCCACAGAGGGCTCCTTCCAGCCCACCCCGTCTAAAGCATCCCACCCACCCACACGGTCCAGGCAGCAGCTCAGCTTCCCTCACAGCACAAGTATCAACCTCGTTTCTATGACTGACGGAACAAGTGATCAAATCTCAGGAGCCACAACTGCACAGGGCTGCCTGGCTCCCATGAATCCCTGCTTCCGGAGCCTCAGATCCTCACACACACCCCAAAGGCAGCCCCCAAGCCTTGCTGCTCCCAACTCTTCTCTCTGCTCCTTGATCATTTTCTTACTGAGATACAATTTACATAGCATTCAGCCCACCCTGTTCAAGTGTCCACCTCGGTGGTTTTCAGTCTGTTTGCAAAGCCCTGCGAACATCACCACTATCTAATTCCAAAACAGTGTCATCACCCCGAAAAGAGACCCCTTACTCGTTAGCCGTCACTGATCCTGCCTAGCGGACTACTCTACGATCTGTCTCTATGAATT
Organism: Desmodus rotundus; assembly: GCF_022682495.2. NCBI lineage: Eukaryota > Metazoa > Chordata > Mammalia > Chiroptera > Phyllostomidae > Desmodus > Desmodus rotundus. The sequence continues at coordinate 109,489,517 of NC_071395.1, forward strand.
TACATTTCCTGGACTTTCCTACGGATGGAACTCATACGATGTGTGGCCTTTTGTGTCTGGATTCTTTCACTTAGCTTAACGTTTTCGAGGGTCACCCCTGTGGCAGCCTGGATCAGTGCTTCACCCCTTTTTAGGGCCAACGACTACCCCACTGCGTGGACCGACCCCATTGCGTTCATCTGTCCAGCAGGTGGTGCACAGCACGTGGCGGGTTGTTTCCACGTTTGGGCTGTTGTGACTAATGTTGCCACGAACATCGGTTTCCAAGTTTTCACATGAACATACACTTTCCACTCCCTTGGGTATTTATTTACCTAGAAGAGGCATTGCTGGGTCACATGGTAACCACGTGTTTAGCATTTTGAAGAATGTCAAATTGTTTTCCAAAGTGGCCGCACCATGTCCCATCCCCCTGAGCGATATACGCCCTCTCTAATTAGTGAGAAGAGCCTCACTTGTTCAATTCTATAAAAGTAGGAAGATTTGGTCTGGGGGTGGGGTGGCTGCAGCAATCACATTGTTTCCCCTCCATGAGATACATGCACTCATTCACCCAGTACTGTTTGTCTAATCTGTAGCTGCTAGGCTGTCGGTGCAAAAATCCCTGCTCTCCTGAAGCTTATATTTTATCAAGGTGGGGGAAGGGAGGAGACCAACAGTGGAGGAAAATAATGCAAAGGAATTGCTATTGTAATTAGGGTGGTTGGTGAAGGCCTCGGGGAGAAGCAGGGGCAGGAAAGATGTGAGGGACTCGAGCCTGTGATGAGCATCCTGAGCAAAGAAAATAGCAAGTGCAAAGGCCCTGAGGCAGGAGTGCACCTGGCATGTTCAAAGAACATCTAAGAGGCCAGTGTAGCCGGAGTGGGTTGAACTGGAGGGAGCAGAGTAGAGAAGAGACCAGGGCGATGATGTATGTGGTGGAAGAACCCAGATGCTGAGCACCTCATAGCCTCAGCAAAGGGTTTGGGTTTTCACTCCGAGTAGGATGGGAAGTTGTCGGAAGGTTTCGAGTAGAGGAGAGTGAGGATCGTTTTCAAAGGATGGTTATGGGATATGAGAGAAGGAAGAGATGTCCCCCCAGGTTTTGCCTGAGCACCTAGAAGGATGGAAGTTCCAAACACAAAGGTGGACGAGAAAGGAATTCAAGGGGGGAGATGTGATCAGGTCACATTGGAAATGTCAGCAGCTGAGCAGAGATGTTCAATGGGCAATTGGATAGAAGATTCTGGAGTCCAGGAAGATGTCCAGGCTAGGAATCCAAAATCAGGAGTCCCCCATATACCGTTGGTATTTAAAGCCAAGAGAGGAGATGAGATCAACAAGGGAGTGACTCAAGAAAGAGCAGAAGCCCAAAGATCAAGCCCTGAGACCCTCTAACATTTTCAAAAAAAATCCCCTTGATTTTTAATCAAAATGTTATCCATCAACTTAGAGTTTACTTCAGCCCTCTGTCCCTGCCCACATCTCATCCCCTCCTTCCCTTGTCATCCTACCAAGCCACCTCCTCTTGACTGTTTCAGTCCCTCAGTAATTTCTACTATTACCTTCTACCCCAGATACCTAGAATCACTTCCCCCTCCCTGTCGGGCAACCTCCCAGCTTTCTTCCCTCCAAAGCTCCCTCCACCTTCACTTCTTTCCCAAAGCCCTCCCTTGCTTATAACACACTCCCGAAGGTCCAGGAGCAAGTAGCACCGGCCTCCTGAGCAGCCAGGGCTCCTCCGCTTTGACCGGCGGGGCCCGCCCACCTGTGCTTTTGAATGATCAGCCCCTGGGTAGGAGGAATTGTGAACCGGTGCCAGGTTCATTATGAAAGCCAAGCTGCATATCTCTGCGTTGGCAGCTGCGGGCACTGAAACACTGGGTGAGCACGTGGATGAAATGCACAGGCTCAGGGCTCGGAGGCGCCGCTTAGAAATGGGGTCCTCTTCACAGTAGGGCGCTTTCTGGACCCCTCCCCCATGGCTGCCACCTCCTCCTGCCCATAAGCCTCTCCCACAAGTTCAGACCCGGGCCCCACTCACCTGCGAGCCAGAAGAGGAGGGGGAGGAGCAGCCACAGGTGCATTTTCCTCCTCGAACAGGTCCCCTGGGACGAGCCGGTCAGCAAGCGCAAACTACGGTCTCGACTCCCTCATCCTCCAGCCCTTCTGCTTTTGCTCACTGTCGCTCTCTCACTTCCTCCTTCAGCGCTTCCCGCTGGTGGACAACACTAAAAGAGGAAGGAAGTGTAATGGGCAAAACACTGTAATGACTGTGAATAAGCTTTTAAGTAATGCCTCCCTACACAAAGCCATGATGGGTTTTCAAAAAACAGAACTTTGAGGTGGTGCCTCTTCGTCCTCTGGCAACTGCAGACACAGGTCCATCGGGTCAGGCCAGCTCTTACTCAATCCTCTTGACTGGTGGGAAGGGGAGGGCAGGAGGGTGCCAGCTCCGTCAGAGAGCCAGAGCAACAGACACCATGCCCTAAGCCCGGGATTTCAGGTGTAGCCACAATTTCAGGTGCAGCCAGATTCTCAGGAGTCCAGGTGAGGAGTTCGATCTTGCTGGGGAGGACTTGAGGCCAACATCAAAAAGCCAGAGGAAAGCTTCTAGACTGGAGGTTGGCGTGAAGACGGGGCTGAGGGGGTATCAAAAGCCAGGCTGCAAAGCAAGGGGCTCGAAGCTGGGGCAACGGCTGGCCCAAGGGGCAGAAGCGGCCTCTGTCCTAGGAAGAGACCAGAAACTTTTATTGCTGGGACCAGCTTCCAGGTGAGAGCCAACCCCAGCCTGAACCTGCCAGAAGCTTGTCACTAATGCCAAGGGCTCCTTGTCCCTCACTCCTCACCAACCCCCTACCTTATAAAATATTTCTGCTACAGTAGGAAGAAGAAAGCACCAGCTCTGCGGTCTTACCCCCGTTTTCTGGCACCTCGTGCCCACCCCCTGTCTCCCTCCCCACTCAGAATCCCTGCAAGCCCTCGGGGTGGGGTGCAGATGTCAGGAAAAGATAGAGCCTTTCTCTTATTTCGCTCCTGGAGCCACTTTTGCTATGGGTCACACACACCCTGTGACAACTTGAGGAGCAACTGAGTCCCAAGGAGGGCCTTAAACCCCTCACACCCCTAATCGGGAATGAATGCCAGAGCTGGAGGGCTACTTGGACAGAAAAACGCAGCTGCTGGTAAGCCAGGGCCTTTCCAGGGTGTGGCCAGAGCCGGCCTCCCCTTTGCAAGATCAACAATCCCGGCTGGGAGCCTGGTCAGCACTGTGGCCCCCAGTGCTGGGTAAGCCCATCCTCCACCCAGGCCTTCTGAAAACAGGGGCGGTGTCTGGGAAAATGACAGCCCTGAAAAACACAAGGGGTCCTGGGGTAACCTTTCCTTTCTTGGGCACAGGCAGTAGGAAGCAGACAGCCTCTGAGCTGCTTGAAGGCCTGCCTGTGGCCCAACCCTCTGACCCTGGGCCTTCCAGGGCCCAGCCTGCCCGAGGGGGGTTGCCCTTTGACCCAGCGACAGAGAATTATCTGGTTGTCTCTGAGTGGCGGCAAGCCTGCTCCTCTACACAGGCACCTCTGGGAACGACGGGAAGGTCAGGCTGTTCTGGGGGCCCTGTGTCCCCAAAGATCCTCTGAGGCCCCAGTCTGAGTTTGGCCAGTGACTTCCCCGCGCTTCCAGGTCCCCACTGTAAAAGAAGGGACTGAACGGGCCACCTGAGATCCCTCCTGCCCTGAAGCGCCAGCATGTGAATGCACATTGTGTGAGCACGCATGTGGTGTGTGTGCGTTGACACGTTCTTCTCCTGCCTACAAAAAATAGATTTGCACAAGCCCCTTCTCCTGTACACTGCGGCCTTGCGAACGGCAGGCAATCTGTTGTCAGAGCCCATCTGCTCATTCGTGGAGGCCCCCGTGTGTGGGAAGGGCCTCCCCGGGGTCTCTCCCGCTCTGGAGCACAAAGTCCATGAGAAGCTTGTTGCGAGGCCCGCCTGAGACTTACAGAAACCAAAGTCTAAACCAAGTGGGCCTGGAGAAAACCCAGGCACGCAGCGCTTCTGCGGAGGGGCAGCCGGGAACGGCGTTCAGCCAGACTTCGCCCACGCGGACGGTGGCCTGAGGCGCCAGGGCTGGGGGCTTTCTCTCTGGGCTCTGCCACCCGCGTGCCGGTGGCTCCCCTGTTCAGGGGTCTTAAGCTTCTCACCTCTTTGTGACAGTGAGGAAGAGGTGGACTTGCTCTGAGGCGGATGGAGCTTAAGCGTCCGCACCCCTCCCGTGCCCAGGCTCCTTTCAAAGTCCTGTGTCAGATTTCGTATTCATAACGTAGGTCCTCTTCCCTGAAAGGGGCCTCAGCATTGTGTACGCTTCAGGCTGTGACACCCATCCCACCCTTTGACTCCACAGTTGTTCTCACTGGAGAGGCAGGGTCTGTCCCCTCCCCCACTGCCCGCCTCTTCCTTGAATCTGAACCAGACCTGTGACCTACTTTCCCAAGGCAACACAGCGGAAGTGATGGTGCACCAGTATCAAACCTCAGCCTGCAGAGGCCTCCTGCCCTTCCCCTCGCTGTCCTTCACCTCTGCTTCTGCCCTGAGAACACACCAGCTCGCCAGCCGGTGGCTCAAGAGACCCATGGAGCAGAGCCACGTGGCCCCAGCCGACAGCCACCCACCGACCCCCCACACTCCAGGGAGCCCTCCTGAGACCTGAAGCACCGCCCAGGTTAAACTGCTGACTCCAACTTGCTCTGTGCCACTGTGTTTGGGACAATTCATTGCAGTGTTGTCGTGGCAATAGAAAATGGAGAGAAGAACCCACCACACCCAGCCTGCCCATCAGCAGCTGCCACAGCCTCCGCTCCGTACAGCTGGAGCTGCCCCCGCTCCTGCCCACCCAGCCGCTTTCTGCCCTCTGACTTTCCCTCAAAGCTCCTCGCGGGTGCCCACACCGCTCCCTCTGATGTGGCTCCCATCAGAAGCGACCTTGGGCCACCAGAACCACCTGAGGCTTGTGATTCAAAACGATAAGCAACATGACACAATATATGTATTACCAATCGCCTCTGACCTCACCACTCTGAGATAACTACTCTTAACACAGAGATTTATACGATTATTTCAGAAACAAGCAGTCACTGATGTGTTATATGAGTTCATGTTCCTGAGGGCTCAACAGGTTTTCACTGTCCACAGCCCTGTGTGCTCTGCGACAAGGGGTCCTGTAAACAAATATCACCAAGAAGGATGGTTTGAAAGCTCTGGAGAGCCAGCTCGCATTTGTGTTTGGTGGGAATGCATCCGGGGACGGCAACCACACGCTCCCCTTGGCCCGTGTGGGCTTGCAAGCTGCACGTAACCTGTTGTCAGAAGCCAGTGTGCTCGTAGGTGACGCAGCTCCTGACCCAGAAGGGCCAGTCAGTTAAGTCTCTCCCACTCGGGATTACAGCGGCTAAAACCACACTGGGCGCATAGTAGATGCTCAATAAATACTGATGGAAAATGAACTCTTTTTACTGTACTGCCATGCTCCGTCCTGGCCCCATCAGCTCTACTAAGAAACTCTGTCTAGCAGCCAAGAACCAGTGGTCGGCCAGAACTGTCCTCAGCCATGGTTCCCGAGCCCTTTCGGTTCGCCTGGGGCCCCAGCACACTTCATCTTTTCTACCCTCCGTATTTTATGTGGTTGTCACACTGAATCCTCATTACAAATCTAGAGGGAAGGAGACGTTCATTCCACTTTTCAAATTTAAAAAATCAAGGCTCAGAAAGCAAGAACCTAGTCCAAGGTCACACGACTAATGATTGACAGAGCCGGGATCCAGAGCCTGGTCTGCTCACAGGAGCCGTCCTGCCTGCTGCTGGAGAGGAAGCAAGAGAGGCCAGCTGCTCTCCGGTCCTGGTCAGTGCTGACAATGAAGAAGGAACCTGCCATCAAAGAGTTAATAAGACGGCGCCTCCTTGAGCTGGTTGTCATTGGGGTGTCCATTCTACGGCTGTTTTTAAAACAGGTTCCCCAGAAGTGAAAGAATGCATTGTCAGAACTGGAAACTGATTTAAGGATGTCGGCAACTGATAACACCAGCCTTTGTCACTTCCTGGTAGAACCCCCTTCAGTCTGCAGTCTCCGGAATGGGGAACCGAGTCGCAGCCCAGCTCCTGTGCAGGAATCCAGGTGGAGGCAAAGCTTATTTGCGAGGCAAACACGGGTCTCCAAAGAGTGAGTTAAGCCCTGGCAAGGATGAGAAGGTGAAAGGGCTCTTTGGTTTTCAGAACAGAGGCTCTGCCATCTTCGCCACGGGGCCCTCAGGAATCTGAGCTGTGGGCCCCTTGCCGAAACGGACAGATTGGAAGAACTGCAATCCAGGCTCTGTCTGCCCAGGGAGCTTGCTCTTTTTTAAAGCTGTGATAAGTGGGCTCGATGTATTTGGAAAAATAAAAATGAGCGTTTGTCCAGCAACAGTTTGGCTAAACAGGAGCATCCCTCTCGTTTTCACGTGAGTCGTCCAGACACAGCGTGCCCTCCCCAACAGCACGCAGACATTCCCCGACCACAAAGTGAGGGGTGTTCGTTACAGGAGAATAAGGAAATACAGAGAGCTCAAAGACCGAATTTCAAACCACCCCCAATCCCGCCACACAGATGTGATCTCTGTTACATATGTGCATGTGTGTTCATTACTAATCCTTTACTCCTTTTTTAAAGATTTTATTTATTTATTTATTTTTAGAGAGAGGGAAAGGGAGGGAGAAAGAGAGGGAGAGAAACATCAGTGTGTGGTTGCCTCTCGCACACCCCCTACTGGGGACCTGGCCCGCAACCCAGGCATGTGCCCTGACTGGGAATAAAACAGGTGACCTTTTGGTTCACAGGCTGGCACTCAATCCAGTGAGCCACACCAGCCAGGGCTGTTCTTTTCCATAGAAAGACAATTTATTTCAGGTAAAATAAAGAGTCACTTACGTGTGAATTTACTTCACAACTGGTTTATTACATTTATTAGGGCTTCTTCCTACAGGAAAGTATAAAAAGAGAATGTGGCCAATAAGACCCTCTGTGAAGTACCTCGAGTTAACAGCGTGAGGGAGAAAAACTAACTTTTCCTCCTACCCGCTCCAGTTCTTCTGGCTGGACTAATAACTAAATTAGCGTGAGATGGCTTAACAGGAGAAAAGAACCGAATTTCTGACAGATGGGCGCTTGGGGTTCTGTAGGACCATGAGACCGTCTGGACAGATAGGGCAGCTAAGACTCACATGCCACCCGGAGCTAAGGAGACAGGGGCTGGGCAGAGTGGTTCGGGACCTCCGAGGTCGGGCAGGCAATTCACACGGAGAGGGAAATGCAAACGTTTGGTAAACAAATGTTTGCAGGACCTTCTTTAACAACGGGGCACAGAGAGGACTTTGACCAGACAGGGCTTGCTAGGTTCCTGCCTGCCTAGCAACCCAGTGCCTACTAGCCTGTAGTTACCTATGATAACAGCTCCCTGCCTGGAGCAGGTCCTCTATTTAAACTCTTTTAGGCGGTTAGGGGAAAGATCCAAGGTTCTTTCCAGGTCTTTTGTTTCTTAAAAATAACCTGCTTCCATTGATAAAGTAATCAATGTCCCAAAAAGCATTATTTTGGGGTGGCAAACTCTGCTTCCCCCAGAACTTCTTTAATTCTTTAAGATTTTATGTATTTATTTTTAGAGAGGGGAAGGGAAGGAGAAAGAGAGGGAGAGAAATATCAATGTGTGGTAGCCACTCACACGCCCCCTTAGTGGGGACCTGGCCCACAACCCAGGCATGTGCCCTGACTGGGAATAGAACCAGCGACCCTTTGGTTTGCAGGCTGGCACTCAATCCACTGAGCTACACCAGCCAGGGCTGCCCTAACACTTTTAAAAAAGAAAAAAAAAAAAAGATAAGGCAAGCAATGGTTAAAAAAAATAGAGAGAAAATGAACAGTTAATGTCTTCTCTCCATTCCCCACCTCATCACCCCCAGAACCTCAGAGGTACCACTGTCATGCTCTGTGGGGTCCCCGGAAAAAGTGTGTATGAAACTTAACCAGTGGGTTCACCCCAAGGGAGGACACTCGAGTCACCACACAGGCATGCTTCGCTGCCCGTCCTTACACTTAATGATACAGTTTCCCCCCAAAAACACGCACAGGTGTATACCTCGTCCTGTAGTCGGTTTCCCAGTATCGCTATGTATGGACACTCTAGCGTTTACTTAACCAATCCCAACTGCCGAACCATTGGCTCTCACCAACGCTATGATGAGCATCCTCGGACACATATCTTAGTGCACTTTTGCAAGTAAAGCCATGGAGTTGCCGGGCTAAAGGCATTTGCACTTGTAACCTGGATGGGCATGGTCAGTTGCTCTGCAAAAAGGCTGTTCCCATGCATCCTCCCACCAGCGGAGCGCATGTGAGCACCGGCCTCCCAAGTGTTAGCCAATACTGACCATTTTCAAACTGTTATCAAACCATTCAATGTTACATTGTAGCAGTCAGAGAGACAGAACCAGTGGGAGACAGAACGGTAGACAGACAGACTGTTACATAGATGTAGTTTAAGGAACTGGCTGGCTTGACCCCAGGGGCTGCCAGGTCCACACTCCGCAGGGCAGGTGCTGACGCTGCAGGTGTGAGGCAGAATTCCTTCTTCCCCGGGGAAACTTCAGTTTCGCTGTGAAGGTCTTTCAGTGAATTGGATGAGGCTCACCCAGAGGACCGAGGACTTACTTATATAAGACAACTAACTACATCTGTACGACGCCCACACAGCAACACCTAGATTAGCGTTCGATTGAATAACTGGGCACAAAAGCCTGGCTACATTGACCCCAAATTAACCACACACACACACAGTACACAAACCCATAGCCTTTGTTCATTTTTCCACTGGGATTTTCTTCTGCGAGCTCCCTATGTCACTGGGTATGTTCTTCCTGTCTGTCATATGTCTTGCATATATTTCTCTCTATCCTTTTCCATCTGGTTTTGTTTCTGGCATCTTCTGTCAACCAGATGTTTTTATTTCCATGCAGTCAGATGTATCAATCCTTTTCTTTATGGCGCCTGAATTTCCTATTTTGTGGAAAGGGTTACTCAGAGCCACTGTGGACGCCATGGTAACTACCCCATTCATCTAGATTTTCTAACGAATGTTCCATCTGGATCCTGAAGTCCCAGGAAAGCAAGGTGCTTAGACAGCAGCAGCCCAGTCCTCAGGAAGAGGCCTCCACCACAGTATGACCCGATGTTAGAGCCTGCTCCTAGCAACAGGCCGATACAAAAGCTATAGGATGAGCTTTGCATCTGCAAAGGCCTCCTGCAAAATCCCAATTGCCTGTTTTGTCACTCAAGACCCCTCGTACAGGAACCCACAGAACAGAGGCTGCTCGGCCTCGCGTGCCAGGAGGGAACACCCACTGATGAAAGGACTCAGGCGTTCCTCATCAGGCTAAGAGAACCACGCACCCCATCCAGTTTTCCATTTCGTCTTGGCTGCCAGGACATCTAGACCCAAATGTAGACCCAGCCTCGTGCTTGGGAGGAAGGTTTTCTCAGGCAGTATCTTTAATTGCTCTCTTGTAGAGGTGCGTTTTGTTTAGAACCACCTCCAATTCCTTTTGGAAATGGAAGAAGCATAAACACAAACATAAACAAGATGGTTTAAAAGAAGAGAGAACCACGTCCTGGCCAGTTAGCTCAGCTGATTAGAGCATCATCCCAATACACCAAGGTTGCAGGTTCGATCCCCAGTCAGGGCACATACAAGAAGCAACCAATGAATGCATGAGTAAGTGGAACAATAAATCGACGTCTGGAAAACCCCAGCAGCCATTGGGTGGAGACGCTCCACGGTGCGTCTAAGGCCGTGGATTCAGGCAGACCCATCCCTCACCTCGGGAGCACCAGGGCCAGGACACGGGTGAGGGCCCATAAGCCAAATGTCTCAATGTCTTCATGTTCTAAATAAAACAAACTTAAGAAACTATCAAATCGAGTGTGTCCGGTACTTGTACCTTGACATCTATCTCTTCCTACTAATCTGGAAGCCAAGTCTGAATGCAGGAATCTCAGAAGTTCTGCACCAAAACGTGGCAGCCTGGTGACAGCCACCCCCCTGGTCCTCAGCCCCCCACCTGCAGCCGCTCCTGGCTCTTCCCCCTCCTGCACACTCCACACCCTGAAGGCCCTCAGGGGTACGATGTGGACACCCAGGCTTCACCTCTAAGTCCGTCCACACCCCTGCAAAGTGCCTCTTCAGCCACTCCTCACACGCATGCCTGCACCGCTAACTGGAAGCTTGGGCCAGAGCACGGTCTCTAGCAGGGACACGGCCTTTGGCCCTATGGACCACTTGTTTCGTGGAGACAGGCGCAAACAGAGGAGAGGCCAGGTTTAAGGGAGGTCCTGGGTTCACAGGGAAATAATCCTATAGTGTTTGTAAACTGATCAGCTCTGAGCTCTCCCCTGGGGCTCAGAGGGAAATTCTCAGAGTCACCCACCGATTCCTGGTATGATCAGCTACACGGGGCTGCCGTTTCTAGAAAGGCCTATTTGAGAGCATCACCCTGCCCGTGGCATGAGGCAGGATGCAGCTGGATCTGAAATGCGGAACTCTGTCACCCTGGACCGTGTTCCCACGGAACCAGAAAAGGTCCCAAGAAGATAAGATGGCACTGTTTTCAGAGGAGGAGGGAAGGAAGTGATGGGAACTCTTCACCCTGGAAGGAAAAGGATAAAAGGAGAAGAATTAGAATCTTTTATATCCTTTAGTATATGAACAAACAGGGTGGACATGGATAGATAGATGCCACACATTCTGGAATATTCTCTCTACTTCAAGCCTGAGGAAGTTGCATTTGGGATGTAAATTATTAAAACCACTGCATATAACAAACAAATGAAGCCCTTTTATCCAAGAGGAAATAAAAGCTGGAGAGAATTTGGTCCAGGAAGTGGGGGCGGGGAACGCCCAAAGTCAGCACCAGGAACCACCTCCTGTCTGCCCCGCCAGCATGGGATGCCACTGTCAGAGACTGATGGGGTGGGGCCGTGGGTCTGACCCACGGGGGCCCTGACCGTCTTCCTGCTTTCACATTCTTATATTTTTGTGTCTCTGTGGTTTTGCAAGTCCACCTGTGTCGGCATCTTCTCAGCCTCTCCAACAGCCTTGGAGATTCGCCTTTGAAAAGCGGCCCTTGTCCACCTTGAAACTCGGGCACTCATCCACTCATCTATCCATCCGTTCATTCACTCAACAGACATGGCTGGGTACCAGCCCTCGGGTGCGTGCACAGGGCGGGGGGCGGGGCAAAAGGAGGTTTACAGTGGTGAGTCTGTGAAACATGGAGTTCATTCTTGCATCATTGTTTATTCACTATTGTGTTGTTTCCCACATGGGCAGCCGTACCCCTGCTTTGCCCACCCGGCAGATTTATCCTCTGCTGCTTCTGAGTTTCTTTCACGGAAGCCATGCTAACTGTCCCCGCCTCCTCCCAGGGCAATGAGGACGACGTGGCCTTCCGCTCTCTCCTCAAACGCTTCTCCTCTTTGAAATGTCGTCTCCACTGCCTCGTCCCAGGGCCAAGGGCAAACAGTCCCCAAGGCACATAGCCAGACGTCCAGATTTTGTTTCTTCTACAGACTATTTTGTAGACTTTCCCATACGGGACACGCACGGCGGTCGTCCAGATCTCCCGTGAAGCAGATGTCAAAAGGGAACTAAATGTGCAGGGATTTTATTAGGGAAAACACCAGGCAGAAACCAGGAGAGGCAAGAAGACCTCGACGTAGGTCTGCCCCCAAGTGAAGAGAGAGGCCAGGGAGCTTGCGTGTGGGTGTCCAAGACCACCATGCAGCCTCTGGAAGGTTCTATAAAGCCCTGAGGAGGTCCTCCAGCCAAAATCAGATGTTAGGGGAGTCCTGTGTCTCACAGACACAAGGCGTACCTCAATGCCACCACCTCACTCTGCCTTTGGCTGGAATTGCCCGTGTGAGGCCAGGCCTCGGCGCAAACACGCCCACGATGGACTGCAGAACGGCCCTGTGCTTGGAAGTCTGGGGGACACCTTCTCACAGCCACCTCCGATGTTCATTCACTCGAGGTGAACCGAGACTTCCTCTGTGCTCTCATGCCTTCTTGAGTGACTTCAATGGGCAATGAGGAGTTTGGCGTGTGTGTGTGTGGGTGCCCTCTGTGTTCATCTCTGTGTTTGTGTGCACACACTACATGTGAGCATGCCTGTGTGTGTCTGTGTGTGTGTGTGTCTGTATGTGTGTGCAAGGACCCCACAGTCCCGGCCACAATGTCCTCACAGAAGCCTAACTTGCACACAGGCCCTCACGCCTCTCTGTTGCCCCCTTCCAGACCATCCTGGTGGGCGACAGCGGCGTGGGGAAGACGTCTCTGCTGGTTCAGTTCGACCAGGGCAAGTTCATCCCCGGCTCCTTCTCGGCCACCGTGGGCATCGGATTCACAGTAAGTGCTCCCAGCCTCCGGGGCCCTGGGTGGCCTCTGCCAGGGTCCCGGCAGGAAACAAGTGATGCTCACGTTGGATCATTCAAGGAGGTTTAATCAAAAGACAGTTTACCACTGTGTGGGCCAGGTGTTGGGAACCGGGAGGGATGGCGCCATATTGGGGGCCGCTAAGGGCTTCCACCCCACCCCAGACTGAAAGAAGTGCGAGGAGGCAGCTGTCACAGACCCAAGGGCAGAGAGGGCAGTGTGGTGCTGGCTGGCGGGCAGGAGCCCGGTCGTGGACTCAGAGGAACAAGGAAGGCAGCCACGCCTACTAACCCGCCCCCATACTCCTCCTGCTCCCCCCAGGTCCTACCAGGCTCCCCATTGGCTGCACGCACTAGAAGCTGGAAAACAAGGGAACTTGTTGGCATGGATTATTCCGGTCCACCTTCCAGGGCAATAAGAACCTGGGGAGGCAATGGCATGGCTTAAAATTTTTTAAATGATGCAATCGTAGCATTGTGGTCCTAGGGCACTGGCTGGTTGAAGGTGAAAGTTTCATTTTTAGCACTTGGTTTCTCCCTGGACCCAGAACGAGGGTGAGGGGGCAGCTCAGATTAGGGAAGTATTCCAAACCAACCGTCCCTTGTGGTCCAAGAAGGCCTCTCTCCACCATACCTTTCTCTCCACTTTCCCTATGACTGCCAGCTGCTCTCAGTAACTTGGTCCCAGGAAGCCTCTGGAGAGGGTTTGGCTCTTCTCTTGGATAAGACTCAGGAGCTGCAGGGCCCTTCCTTGGGGTCTCCAGAATCCTGGGGAAAAACGAATGTCATTTTATGGGCAGCCTCAGTGTTTGAGAGGCCAGCTTCTGGGACCAAGCATAGCACAGGCCGGTGAGGCCACACTTGAGGCTGGGACACAGTAGGGTCATGTCTGCAGAACGAGAGAAGGGGAACCCCAGAAATGGAGCTTGCCCAGTGGGTCACAGACAGGAAGTCAAGGGCCCACAATGGACAGGGCTTCAAAGGAAAACAGAAATGAGAGCCCAGCCAGAGTGTGGAGCCTGGAGTCCACCAGTGCCCCAGGCTCTCTGGCTGCTGGGAGCCGCTGGGAATTGCTGGGATCCGGAGTGCAGGGCTGCGTCCCAGGGGGACAAGGCTGCCCTGAGAGCCCCTGAGGCCTCCCAGGAAGTGAGCCAACATGTCTGGTGCCTGGCATCCCTACCACAGGCCCCTGCCCAGGCTGCCCCCTCACAGACATACTCAAGTCTCCTAGCCCACTCCAGCCCATCCTCCCACCTGTCTGACTCGGGAGGCGGAGTCTCGGTGGAGGTGGGTGTGGTCATGGGTGCACAGACTCTTATTCACTGCACAGGTGTACAGGGTGGTACCTCCACGTTTTCCCACTAGCCTGGTAGGGAAAGTGAGGCCCCCCACCCGCCTGTGGGAAGGAAGAATATGCATGGTTAAACTGAGAGCCGGAAACAGCCTGGGAAGGGGCAGGCCGAGCTCTCTCCCTCTCTCCTCGGGCTGGACCTTCTAGAGCCTCGCTGTTTCCTTGGCACTGGCCAGCTCCGGGAAGCTTTAATTCACTCAGGACGAACCCAGGGGCAGCTTACACCAGGGGAGAGGCTGAGGGTCCGACCCAGGCCCGAGCCTGGGGACACCTGGGTCAAGTGAATGACCTGAGAGCACAAACAGACACATACCCTGCTCCTCAGCTGGGACACAAATGCTGGGGACCCCATTCACTCACTGGTGGCTGGGTGCAGCAAGAGCAGCTCGTGGTAGGGGCCACACTGAAGACACCTGGCGGACCCTGGGCCTACTACACACAGCTGCTCATCCACAAAGAGATTTGTAGCCGTTGCTGAGGAAATGTCTGTCTCCTCTGCAACCACTCCTCTGTCTATGCTGAGGGCCCTCCACTCCTTTCCGTCCCAGAGAAAGGTCTCTTTCCAGCCCTCTGCTCAGAGCAGCTGGCTGTTCGCACCACAGCGAAAGTCTCTTGTGGCATGCTGAGCAAAGGGGCTGGAGGACATTGGGGTCTCCTTCAAATATCAGTGGTCTGGGGGTCCCCGGAGAGCCAGGCTCCAAGACACTTGCTTATCCATCTGTCATTCGCACAGCGATTTCAAGTACCCCTTACAGCTGGCAATTTGCAAGTGGCTCGTGGCTGGCACTGGCTGTGGCCTGCATTCCTGCAGGAGGGTCCCTGAGGCACAGGGGCCTCTGAAACTCCTGAGGGACCAGCTCACAAGGCTGAGAGCAGCCTGGGCAGCAGGAGAAGGATGGAGGCCTGGGACTTCTGCTTTACAGGAGACTGGGTGAGTGGGGTGACTACTAGGGGGCCCTCTAGCCAGACCCCAGGGCCTCTGGCGCAACCCTCAGCCTAGAAACCACCAGGCCCATGACCTTCTGGAAGTGGCACCTGCCCAGGTCCTGTGTGGATGCCTTTCAGATCAAGGTCTTCCCCAGATCCTCTGTTCCAGCTCCATCAAGCTGGCTGGCAGGTCCTGGAGGTGGGTTTATTGGGGTGCTGACATCGATGGGGTCCACACAGTAGTCTTTCTAGCCAGCCCACTTCGGGTCCTCCTTGCTACTTTGCCTCGATATTCCTCACACTCTCCAGTCTTGCCCAAATACTGCTGCAAAATTCATCCTCCAAAAGGTGCTCTCTGCTCACGCCCCACCCAACAACACCTTCAGTGCTCACTACTGGCTTCCAAATAAAGTCTAAATCCATCGTCTATGCCGCTTCTCCTTTCCTATACAGAGCTCCCTGTTGGAGTCCCACCCCATGCCTTGATGGGGTTCTGGCAGGCCCACCTCCAGAAAATAACTCTAGCTGATACCAAAAATCATGGGGCTGGAGGCAGGTGGCCTACAATCACCCATAAGCCACGCCCACCTCTTGCCCCTCACCTTGATACCTAAGTAGAGGTGCAGGTGCCCCTCTCCCTTTATACCCCTCAAACAGTTCCTTTATAATGCACCCACCCTGTGCTGTGTCCTGTGCTGCAAGGTGAGTATCGCTCGGTAAATAAAATTATGTTTACATGCGCTCCGGCTGGGCTCCATTAATAAGAGCGATACTGCCTGGGCGCTTTTCTCACAATGTACACCTCTCAAACGCAGCGCTGTGCTGGGCAGGGCCGTCCCAGCCTCTCCGGGACCCCACCCCGGGGCCACCTGTTAACCACCAGCTGGCTGGACTCCTGCTCCGCCTGCCGGTTGCGCTGCGCAGCTACAGCGGAAACCCTGGAGCTGGAGAACGGGTCGCAAAGATGCCAGACCTTCCGCAGCGGTGGGGTCTCCAGAGACCCTATCTGTGGGAACTTAACCTAATGATGGATTTGGCCCACGCCCTCAGAGCAGGAAGCCGGGTCAGTGCTGCTAAGGGGGCCTGCCTGCCCCGCGGGCGCTGACCCTACAGCCCTGCGCGCCCTGGCAGGACAGCTGATTCCCGCTGGTGTCTTTAGGGTGGCACGACAGAGGGAGGAGCCTGTCGGGGTCCGGGCCCGGGTGGTGGAGGATGGAAGGAGTGGGTGGAGCTAAGGCGGAGCTGTTGCTGCGCTGTCCCTCGCGCGCCATCGGCCTCAGCTCACCTCTCGTCCAGAGACATGACAGACAAGCCTGGTGCCGCTGCTGCCACCCAGGATGGCGAGGCCCCCGAGCTCTCCCTGCCCTGCAGTCCGAGCTACGATCTCACGCACAAGGTGGGTGGGCACTGCGTTCAGCGCTGGGGACTCCTGTGCCGGCTCTGAGGGCCATCCGTCCCTGGGCCCTTTGGCCTGAGACCCTAGGGCTCCCTGGACCACGTGCCTTTCTGGCTCCGCCAGCATTGGTCTCAGCTCTTCCCCCAGGCAGCCAAGTGTCCCAGAGTAGAAAGGGAGGGTCGAGACACAGCCCCTAGGTCCATCCCAACCTCTTGGGATCTGGGCTGGCTCTACCGGGTCTGGGAGAGGAAGCTCAGAAGTGACATCCCAACCCAATTTTCTTCTGCCACACTCTATGTAATATGAGTCCCCGGGGGACACCCGTGCTTCTCCATAATAGTTAACTCTCCTGGATGCAGGGACCCCGGGGCCTAGGAAATAGGGATGCCTGGACACCTGGCATCTCTGGACACCCAGAGGACGCCCCCTGGCGGTGGAGCAACTTGAGGTTAATGCAATTTTCCCAGCTAAGCTCTCAGCTGGGACTCGACATCCTCCAGTTTCTTCCTTAGACCTGAAACTCTTCAGGTCCCCTGCTAACCACAAGTCCTTCCTCTTCCCTTTCCGCTACTGCCTCGCTCCTTCTTCCAGGAGCACGTTGCTAATCAGAACGGAGGCCCCCCTGGGGATTTTTAGAACCTGAGAAAGATCTCAGTAGTTAGTCACAATTCCCCCTCCTGGGAGAGTGCAAGTCAGCTCTCTGGGGCTCAGTCCCTCTACAGGGTGACCCTGTACAGAAGCAGGTGAGGGTGGCAGTGGACACTGGTCTGTCCCCTCCTTCTGTGACCTTGGAGTCAGCAGACACCAGAAACTCTGAAAGAGGTGCTGAGGGAAGGAAGTCTGAGCTTCCACGCTTCTTCTAGGCTTGCTGCTAGTCGTGTGAGGAGGCTGTCCTGTCGCGTGAGACATGGCCTTGAAAGAGACCTGCCTCTTTCTGAGCCTTGGTTTCCTCCGCACACTCAGGGGCTCAGTCTAGCTAGGAGCCCCGGCCTCCACCCCCATTGTTTCAGAGGAAACCACTCTGCAAGTCACCGCCCAGAGGGCTCAGAGCCGTTGAGATAGGAGCCCTGTGTGGGCTCTGCGCAGGAAATGGGCCCCTGCACCTTCAGTGGGAGGGTAGCTGCTAAGGGCCAGCCCCCAGGCTGGTGGGGACAGCCTGACCTCCTTGCCAGACAAGGCGGCTGAGCTGTTTGCCCAGGAGGTGGCAAGGCTGGGCAGCCGTTTGTGTTCTGTGGATTTGCCTGGCTTGGTGGGCGGCTGACATCGTTTTCTCAAGGCAGCTGTGACCTGGAACGTACACAGGAGCTCACCCTCCTCACCTCCTTCCTGGGGGCTGGGCCCCAGGAGCCAGGGAGCAGCACAGGCTGCAGAGGGCCCCCCAGCAGCATCTGTGGAGCACTGGCCGCTGGCCTCCACCAGCCTGCGTGCCCTCAGCCTGCCCCAGGAGTCTGATCCAGGACAGTCTGGGAAGAGCCTGGCAGGAGCTCTTGAGCTGCATTAGAAGGGATGGGGCTACAGGCAGGTAGTACACCCCCGGGCCACTCTCACGAAGTCTTATGGTTCCTGCTGACGGACGTTATTGGTCCTAACCATTGACAGACTCTAGAAAGGCCTCAAAGAAATTATCCCTCCTTCCTTTTAGCCACCGTGGAAACCATGCCACAGAAGATTAAAGAATCTTTCCAAGGTCCCCCTGAGCTCCTGGCTTGTAAGCTGTTTACAAGCCAGGAGCCCAGCCTTCACACACCTTTTGCTCAGCCCTCGTTCCTCTCCACCAAAGTAGCTAAGCCCAATATCCCACGTGTACAGCAGGAAAGCCTTTGTCAAGGTCAGAGCCTCAAGAATAACTCAAACCTTGTCCCTGCTCAACGCACTAAGTATCCAGCTGGCCAGCTGGGAAAATTCTGGCATTCGGTCTAGACCTCTGTTCTCCAGTATTGAAGAGTACCTGGGCGGAGGGCTCCCTTCCCCCACCCCCGCCTCCCCATGTTCCCCAGAGAAGGTGAGCAGAGACTGGCCAAGCAGAAAAGGGGTGGGGCACACCCCCACCGCCCCACACTCCCTGCCCTGCAGTGACCCAGCAATGCCAATTTGTTGCCATTTGTCCCACTTGGGAGGTTTCTGCTGAAAGAACTTCAGACTAAATGTCTCCCCAGCTCAGTATAAATTTGAACCTCCCCTAGGTTGTGCAACCTTAGTATAAACATAAAACGTCATCAGAAACTTCTAAATAAATGTTATGACCAAAAAAAGAACCCAAACCATAGTCACTTGCGGACGTGCCTTTGTAAATGGCAGTGCCCCACCCCCATCAGCTCCTTGGGTGGGAATCTGTCCCAAGTGTTAACACCTCCCTTCCCGGCAGCATAGCCCTGCCCATGCGTGCACTCAGGCATGGCCCACGCACGTGCAGTGGGAAGGAATCTGGGCATGCTGTGGCAGGGACCGAGGTGTCCGAGGCAAGTGAGGTGGTTCTCTAGGGCCGCTGAGCACATCTGGAGGCCTGCTGGTGCTGAAGTCTCAACTCAAGCTTCCAGGAAATCGGGTGAGGACAGGAGGGTCAGAGGGAGAGCCTGCGAGGCCAGAGCGTGGATGGGAAGAGGCAGAGGGAAGGCAGCAAGCAGCAGGCCTTCCAGAAGCAGATGGCCCCCTGGCTCTCTCCCCATCCTCCCCTCGCCCTCTGCCCATCTTTCCAGGGCCTCTCTCCCTGGAAGCCCAGAAATGCGTCCAAGTCCCCATTAACTGCCTCTGCCCCCATCTCCTAGGTGATGCTTCTGGGAGACTCGGGCGTCGGGAAAACCTGTTTCCTGATCCAATTCAAAGACGGGGCCTTCCTGTCCGGGACCTTCATAGCCACCGTCGGCATAGACTTCAGGGTGAGGTGGCTGCAGGCTCTGCCTCCCAGCAGTGAGCCAGGGGTTACAGCTCTGGCACAGGGGTGCTGCCCTGTCCTTGCCGACACTGACTCTGCAGGACAGTGGTGGCTCACTGCCTGGACGGCACAAGGGCTGCTCCCCAGGGAGCACTGAGGTGGCCAGGTTTGAGGAGTCTGGGCTTGATGGGCTCCTCGCCCCACTACAGAATATGAAGAACAAGAGACTGAGCCCTCAAGTTCTGCCCCAGCCAGGCAGACACATCTCTGCTGTGAGCTGAGCTTCCCAGCCCTCAGCCCTGTTGCTCAGCGCCCTCTAGCCTGGGCCCTTTGGCCAGGCCTCAGAAGCCCACCGCTCTTCCCTGGTGGGCCAGGAAGCACCACACTGCCCAGGTTGAAGAGTTGGGCCTGGCTGGCCAGGTGGGGAGAGAGCAGCTTGACAGGGTCCCTCTCCTCACCTTGCAGACCCCTCCTTGCCAAGTCTGCATCAGGATGCTGAGTGAGCCCTCTGAGCCCTGCACCCCCAAAGGGTCCGGGAGTGTACGGTCTAATCCTGGCAGAGGGGTCTATCAGACGCTGGATGCCCCCCTTCCAGTAGGAGGGGGACAAAGCTCCACTTAGGAGAATTAATGGGCAGCTAGAGAAGGTCCCTGGGAGGCTGGCAGGTATCTCATCTCTAAGAACTTGGCTGCAGGATGAGGCTGAGCTCCTGGAGAGGCAGGTGGAAGTGGGGGAAATGGAAGGGGTCCCCAGTTCCTAGCCCTGTGCCCCCTGCTGAGCCCTGGGGAGAGCCAGGCACATTGGCACATTGTAAGATGGGCAGATGGAGTTCCCAGAAGACAGGGCTCCTCGGTGGAGGTGTCTGGGGACAGTGTCCCACTGCCTTGTTGGGGTGATATTCCCGAAGACATCTCTCAGACTCACCACGCCCCCTCTAGCCCTGGGGAGGGACCAGGACAGGATGTTCGCTCCTCAGTAGGATGTCAGCAGAGCGCAGGAGGCAAGCCTCCCCTGTCCTCTGACCACCTCTCCCTCAACCCCTTTCTCTTGCAGAACAAGGTGGTGACCGTGGATGGTGTGAGGGTGAAGCTGCAGGTGAGACCAGAGACTCGGTGGCAGGTGGCGGGTGGAGGGATCTGCCCTTTCTCCTCACCCCAACCAACAGGAGGTCTGTGGCCCTGCCCTCATCCTGGGCTAACTTCCTGTGGGCACATAAGAGGGAACAACAACTTCTGTCTGTTTGATGTCTGCAGAGAACGCAGTTCCCAGGCACCTTCTCTTCTGCCAAAGGCAGCTCGAAGTGCCTGCAGACAGACTGTCTCGCTCGCCCTCCTTCCCTGTTTCCCAGGTCTCATCTGCTCTAGGAGGCTGGACTCCCCAACCCCTGGGCTGGGGAGGAGGTGACAGCACTGAATAAGCTTGAGAACTCAATAACTGTTACCAGGCACGACATCGTCAGGTGTTCAGAAACCCGTGAGAACCTGGGGAAGGACAGATCCCAGCTTCCCACATTCCCACACATCTGTCGAACCACAACCTGGGTTTCCTCTGCCCACCACAGTCCCTGCCCCTGCCTCAGTCTGACTGTGTGTCTATCCCTTCCCAGATCTGGGACACCGCCGGGCAGGAGCGGTTCCGCAGTGTCACCCACGCTTATTATCGGGATGCCCAAGGTCAGTCCCTCATGCACTCCAGCTCCTTCCCCAGCCCACTTGGGACATCCACCCTTCTGCCCCGAGTCCCCCATGTGATCTCTCTCTCCCCTGCAGCCTTGCTCCTGCTGTACGACATCACCAACAAGTCTTCCTTCGACAATATCCGGGTAGGTCCCTCCACCCACCGCCCCTGGCAGCCACGGCGGGGCCTGGGAAGCTCCACTACTTCCTGCTTTGTGGGAAGGGAGTGGAGCATGGGACACTGCTGACTTCGAAACATACCTGAGCTGTGACTCAGAGGAATAAACTGCCACTGGGTAATTTGACGGGCACACGGAGGCCAGGCAGGCTGTTGTGTGCCTCTGCCACCTGCTTAGCCCTGACGGTGATTCATGTGTGCATCCGATGACAAAAGTTCAGAAAGTACCCAGCTCCACCCTGGTCAATTGCCCACAGAGACTAAGGGGAGAACCCAAGCAGAAAAGTCCACCCATACATCTAGTTCAGGCTGCCAGACAATGATGCAGGCAAACAGGGGCTCTGTCCTCACAACCAAACTAGTGAAGAAAAGAGCTAATGATTCGACAAATACAAACACTGACTCTGTGCATAGCACTGAAAAGGTTTCACAAGCTCCCTGACCTCAGGGGGTTGACAAGCAAACTGGAAGAACTAGACATATAGATATAAAACAACTTATAAAGAGGCTGGGGCCCTGGCTGGTGTGGCTCAGTGGATTGAATGCCAGCCTGCGAATGTGGTAGGGGGCATGTGAGAGGCAACCACACATTGATATTTCTCTCCCTCTCTTTCTCCCTCCCTTCCCCTCTCTGAAAATAAATAAATAAAGTATTTTTTAAATAATAAATAAATAAATAAATGAAGAAGGTGGAAATCCGTGGCGCTCATACTGCAACCTCCAACTCCATGCTCACGGCAGACATCACTAATCAATCGCAACACTTTTTTGTTTTTAAGATTCCATTTATTGATTTTTAGAGAGAGGGGAAGGGAGGGGGAGAGAAACATCAATGAGTGAGAGACACATCGATTGGTTGTCTCTCACACATGCCACACTAGGGACCCGGCCCGCAACCCAGGCATGTGCCCTGACTGGGAATTGAACCAGCAACCTTTCAGTTCTCAGGCTGGCACTCAACCCACTGAGCCACACCAGCCAGGGCTCAATCGCAGTAGTTTTGATCCCAGAGCCCTGATGTGGTCTTAGGATCCTCAGAAAGAAACTGCTGGTGACTACCAACTGATTCATGAGACAGAGCCCCTGCCATCTCTATCGAACTAGGGGTTGCACTGCATGGGGTTTGGGGCCTCTCGGGACCGGAGAGGCCAGAACGAGGATGTAGATGAGAGAGAATGCACAGGGCATCATGTTTGAGGGGGCAGTGAGTAGCCCAGGATAATCAAACAGGACAGAAGGAAGGGTAAAAGGGGGCGGGGGGGAGCATGGCGCTCAGCCTAAGCCTGGCGCCACTCACCGCTCCCGCAGGCCTGGCTCACTGAGATTCACGAGTACGCCCAGAGGGACGTGGTGATCCTGCTGCTGGGCAACAAGGTGAGTGGCTCCATGGGGGGTCAGCCCACCCCACACCTCCTCTCCTCTCCCCACCACAGCATTACCTGGGCCTGGGGGCGGGGGGGGCTTCATCGCTGTCCGAGAGTGTTAGCTGGACATCCTTCCAGCCAAGGACTCTTTCCGGTTTCCAGTCCAGGGGTCACACCCACCTGGTGGCCTCAGCCCATCTCATCTGCCCTCCAAAAGCTTTGGAAATGGCCCCCTGGAAAGGGAAAGCGCAAGCTGCTACTCAGTCAGATCCGAGGTTGCCTGGCTATTCGGTCCCTATTAGATCATAGTGACTAGGGTCACAGAAGCAGAGCTAAGACCCGAAAAGGTTAGTCCCAACTACTGTCATCCCTCTGAGGCTGGGTCACCACACCATTGCCGTGGAGAGTTACCCACCTTCCCAAGTGGGAGTGCGGTCCCAGGGCTGGGAGCTGGGGAACTCAGCCTGAACCAGGTGGAAACCCTGGCCCCATGCCAATCATACCACCCGAAGTCCCACCATCCACCAGCAGAGGGCGGGCAGCACCTGCTCCTGGGGCAAAAGATGGGCCTGCTGGGGCATGAGAGGAGCCAGCTGGGGTCAAGGCTTCTTTCCCCAGAGTGACCCACCTGGGCTTGACAGGCAGACGTGAGCAGTGGAAGGGTGATACGCTCGGAGGACGGAGAGATGCTGGCCAGGGTAAGCGATTGTCTGTGGGCAAGGCGACGGGTGGGGGCAACCAGCAGCTGGCCCTGAGGACATTCTCCCTGGCAGGAGTACGGAGTTCCCTTCATGGAGACCAGTGCCAAGACGGGCATGAATGTGGAGTTAGCCTTCCTGGCCATTGCCAAGTGAGAGCTGAGCAGGGAAGGGAAGCGTGCAGGGCAGGGTGGCACCATCTGGGAATCCAGTAGGGCCTGGCCTCTGGCCCAGCCCCTGAGCTCAACTGAGTTCTGCGTTCTGAGGCCCATTTGCCCCAGGCCTTGGGAAAGGGGAGGATGCTCTGCACCTCGCTCCCTCCCCAACCCATTGCTTCTTCCTCTTCAAGGGAGCTGAAATACAGAGCCCGGCAGCAGGCTGGCGAACCCAGCTTCCAGATCCGAGACTATGTGGAGTCCCAGAAGAAGCGGCCCAGCTGTTGCTCCTTCTTGTGAATCCCAAGGGGCTGAGAGAAGGCTCCAAAGGCCCACGAAGATGCAGCCTTCTCCCCCAGACCTGACTGACTCTGAGAGACTGTGCCAATGGGGACAGAGTTGGGGGACTCAAGGCACAGCCCCCTCCCAACTGGGGGCTATACCCCACCCCTACCCTTGTTCCTGTAGCTTCCCTATATTCCCAGGTAGGGTCAAATATTTATATTTCATTTTAGTGATACACAATATAATACACGAAAGAACAGCACCAGAAAACCAAGGTAGGGATCTGGTGGCCCTTTGCCTTCTAGTATAAACAAGGACTCAGGGGCCGGGCCTCCCTCCTACCCATGCTGAAGGCAGTATTGCTCCAGTTCACTACCAGGGAACATGCACTTCTGGGGCATTGAGGGGAGGCAGTGACTCTGTTCCCACTCTCCCTTCAGCTGGAGAGGCTAAGCAGACCCGCCCCCCACCGCCCTGACCTCCCTCACCCCACCCCCCACCCCTGCCTTCATTTCCTCCAGCTCCCCAGGGAACAACCGGTTCCAATAAAACGGGCCCCTGTGCTAGGATCTAGACCGAAGCTTATCTCTTATCAGGGAAGATAAGAACTGTGGAGGTTGGGCAGGGGCCCAGCTCCCTGGGAGGGGGAGAGAGGAATAGCAGGGATTGGGTTTGACTGCGTCTGGCCTTACTAGCCCCCCTCCAGGAGGTGCACCCCTTCTCCAGTCCACAAGCACAATGGGGCACCTAGAAACATTTGGTTCCTATTTTCCGAACCTCCCTGAATCCCTGGGGTTATCTTCCTTTCTGTCTATGCCCCTGGACACCTAGGGTCACAGTGAGGGGAAGGTTATTCTCCTGTCCCAACCCTTTGGCAGGTATGCAGTCCACAGGCTACTTCTTTAAACGGCTGTAGCGCTTCTTTCTCCTGAATAAAGAGTGAGATAAAGAGAAACCCCTAACTCCTGGAGCAAACCTTACTCCACGTGTATCCCCCTAAACCCAAGTGCTGCCCCTCCCCTGGCCACCCACACCCTTTCTTTTCAAACAGACTCCAGGGCCCAAAGGGCTTTACCTCCCCTCCTGCTGGGACAGGTTAGGGAATGAGAAGTCGTCCATTTCCCGTTAACCAGAACATGTGTGCAAAACAGGGTCCTGTGGGTTAGACTGGGGTGGGGAAAGGGGCAGCAAGGAGTTTTGTGTGGGGCCAAGGTCATATGCCTCCCAAAGCCTCGATCCCAGCAACTGGAAGGGGCCAGGAGACCTGCGTGGCATGACCCACGGTCACCTTTACGCCAGCTCTCCAGGACAGGGGCACGGAGGTATGCACTGAGAAAGAGGTACGCACTGCACATTTTTGAGGCTACTGCTTTTGCTTTCAAGGCAGAAATCTTGCTGTATGAGCAGTGTCAGCAGCTCCAACTTGGGCCCCGATAAGGAAGCTCTTGGAGGCCTCTCCCCAGAGGAGCAGGGAGGAGCCTGACCTTGCCCCAGGCAGGTCACAGGGGATCCAGGCACACAGGCTGCTCTGGGACTCTCCCATTTGTGTTTTTCAGAATTAAATTGCAGTATTTTGGAAAGCACATCCTGTCCACTGCTTCTTTGAGATGTGTGTGAGGAGGGGGGATCGTGTTGAAAGGAGTGTCAGTGCTCTTTGGAGGAACCGTCATTAACTGCCAAAATCATTTGATCCTCAGCCTTCAGTGTCCCCAGCTAGTCACCTCACCCTTAACAGACTGCCCAGTCTCTGTGACCAGTCTTTCATCTGTAAGGAGCTGAAAGAAGGCTTATATTACTGTCCTGATCATTTTTTTCTTTCTCTATTGAGGAAGGGCAGGACTCCTTTCCCTGTAGACTGTACCCAGAGATTGGTTACCTGGCTCCGTTCTGCCTGTCCCCAACTCCCTGGTCAAACGCTGATGCCAATACTCATGCCATTGCCCTAGGTGGCCTGTCTTCAGTGGGCAACCTCGTTAAGACTCTCTGCTGAGTCCTCACATTGTCCCAGTGACGATTAGAGCACGCACCCTACAAGCAGGTCCTGGGAC
Organism: Desmodus rotundus; assembly: GCF_022682495.2. Lineage (NCBI taxonomy): Eukaryota > Metazoa > Chordata > Mammalia > Chiroptera > Phyllostomidae > Desmodus > Desmodus rotundus. Next base: position 109,514,952 of record NC_071395.1, read on the forward strand.
AGCACAGAGTGACCCCACAAACAGACGACTTCGTCATTCAAACAACTCTGTTGGGTCCAAGGTGGACCGCAGTCTTTTTTCGTAGGACCGCTGGAACCTCGTAGCCGGGGAGCGGCGATCGGTTTCCCCGGCAACGGTCACTCCCCCGCCCCGCTCCCCCACCCCCGCATTGAAGCTGCACAAAAGGTTTTGGGCAAAGGCTGTTAAAACTTTAGGGTCCTTTACCCACGGATTGGCTCGCCTCAACCCCCGCCACAGGTGAGGAAATCAGAACCGAGACTGAGGGCCCTTGTGCCCAAGTCCTGGGAACTCGCCCCGCCCACCGCCTCAACTCCTGCCACTTAGTAACAAACACTTCCACTTCCTGAGCCCTCTTTCTTCTCCCGCGGCGGGGCGCGACGCCCAGCGCAGAGCCCCGCCCCTGCGTGTCCTCATTGGCCGGGGTCGTTCACCGGCAGAGCGCCCCCTGCCTGTGTTCTCTGATTGGCCCGGGCTGGTCCACAC